>NW_017804020.1:10702-14586 GCF_001625305.1 Branchiostoma belcheri | reverse complement strand
ACACTAACACAGTAATACATTTGACTATAACACAGCCAAAAAACTCAAATAAAACCATTCTAAAAGCCTGTATCACAATAATTTAAAAAACGCCTAGGGGTATTTGCCCACTGTACCTCCATACCAAATTTCAGGACCTTGGGCCCTAAAAGAAGCTGAATCCATTTAAAAAATGGCAGGAGGAGAAACATCAGAAAAAGCAATATGGGTTCACCACCACTTCGTGGTGTGGTGAACCCATAATAAAAAAAATCTAATGTTCTAACCAAAATTTGGTTTTGTTTCGTAAATCTGCAGGTCCATGGAGCCTCCACCCATGTAGCCTCCTCGAGAAGGAATTCATTTGCGAGAAAGGTAGGTCACAATTCAACATATATTGGCTAGCCGGATATATACTATATTATATCTAAAAATAATATATATAATTTTTTATCTACATATACACTTACACTTGACGACCACGTATGCGTGGGCAAAGTAGACTTCTAAGACACATGGTCTTCTAATATAAAAAAACATGGCAAGAACAGAAACAGAACAAGAAAACTTACAGCAAAATTTCCACCCATATTTAATTGAGCAAATACTGCCATGTTGTGGAAATCAATGGCAAACTGGCCGATTCCATCAAAATTTGTCGCTAGTTGTCATCCTAATTCTTTTTTGCCACACGCTTGAAAATGACGCGGTCGTCATAGGTAGAGATTTGGCCGTGTGCGGTCCCAGATAGTGCCGGTCGCGGTCGTGTCGGACAACTGGTCGGCTCAGGCAAATGCCTTAAACTTAATTAATGCTTACATTGATATAGGGAAACTCGGGACCGGGAAAAAGCGGTCGTTATTGCCGGATGGCCTGTGTGCAGAGGTGGTCGCTAGGGAAAGTTTGAAGTTGAAGTAGACACCGGTAATTTGTTGCTTTCTTGCTTGCCTGTCATAGATCCATCGTCACACAGTGGAGACAATACAAATAACACAACACAATGTGTCGATGGTGATCATGACTTGGCAGAAACTCAAAAAGGCGACCTTAATGCAAACGTTCCGGACATGACAGGTATTTGAACAAAAATTTTATTCCATTCCGTAACTTTTTGCTGAATGACAATACAATATCTTTAACAAAAAATACTTGACGGACGTTTTTAAAGTTTTGGGTTTTTGACAGAAATGTTTCACCTATTGTTTAACCCTTTTTTGAGTCTGCGATGATTGTATGGCTCGGGAGACAAGCTGTGGGAACATCAGATGCGGTCTTCCCGATGACTACCGCTGCGGACTGATCTACTCTCCCGGCTACCCAGCCGCCTTCCCGCCTTCAGCTATCTGCCTGTGGACCATCGATGGTCCGAAGGGAAGTTTCGTCACCCTTCTGCTGCTGGACGTTGATTTGCCGGGCTACTCGAGTGGCGTCTGCACAAGTCGTGTGCTGCAGGTCAGGGACAGGTTCCTGACGGTAGGGTGGAACACGATACACGGGCTTTGTCGTGGGGAGGACGAGCAGAAGGTCTATGTTTCCAGCTCCAATGACATGCAGTTGGCCATGTTGGCGACGAGTAACAGCGCTGATATCGGCGGCAGTCGCGGCTTTATGGCAACGTTCAACATCAGCACTTTTAGCCCCAGCCGCCAGGTGCACAATCTTCCTGACGATGCAGGTGAGCATTATGTCTATTTTAACAACACTTAACATGTCATATTTAATCGAGAAACCAATGTTTATACATTCTTGTTTGCTCCTGTGTGCCACATAAAACTAATTCCAATCAACGAGTACAATGAGGCTTGAATGTTTCAATGACTAGAAAAAAATCTTTGCGGTTTCACAACTCATTTATCATATGCCTGATGAACTAGGGTTCATTTGCCCGTGCGGATGGCATTTGTTCCGCCGAAACTGCTACCAGACCTTCCGACAGACCGTACCGCTGAACTGGGTTGAATCAGACCTCAAGTGTCGCGAGTACGGCGCCAACTTAACCAGTGTCTCTGACCGACAGGAAATGGAATTTCTCCACGTGCTTTTGGTCACCAACGTTGTCGTCAAACGCACCGCTGATCCAAAGCTTTTCATCGGTATTTCAAGCTTGCCTGTCTTTGATATTAAAGTCACTCTATGTAGTTTTTTGACAATACAAAAAGTATATTTTTTATTCTTTTCTTTACATAGTACATTGGCTTAACCCATTAGTATTCCAAAATTATACTCCACAGCAAAAAAATACAACATCCTTGCTCCTTACACTACCAGGTGCATAAATGTGAAAATTATGTGAATTTCGTGCAAAATTTCAAGGAAATGTGAAAAAATGTGATGTAATGTGAATTTTTTTGAGGTTCAACAGCATCACATTTTATCACATAAGTTCACAGAAAATCATATAAAATAACATTTCTGAAGCGCGACACCTTTATGTGAAAAAATGTTATTATTTTGCGTCACATTTTTTTCACATTTGCAGTGAACGGTCCAGAAAAATCACATTTTCAAATGTGAAAAGATGTTATCTAAATGTGATGTTGGATCTCCTCCCATTATGTGAAATTATGTGACTGCCTGTATGTTCTTTTTCCGCCGATGCCTATGTGATTTTTATGTGAAACGTACTCTCAGTGAAAATGTGAAACAATGTTAACCTGAGTCACATTTTTAAAAATGTGTCTTTATGTGAAAGTTATGTGAAATGGGTTTGACTACAAAATGTGAAAAGATGTGAAGACATCTGGCATTCCGCGAAATGTAAAATTTATGTGATGTTCACGAAAACGCAAAATGTGAAAAAATGTGACATCAAATCACATTTTTGACATGTGAAATAAATGTAAATTAATGTGATTCGTGATTACACAAGATCGGGAATCATGTGAGTTGACAGAATATGTAAAAGGTAAGTGTACTTGTAGGTCTTCTCCATTAAATGGGCTAATCATTTGTGGGGCAAGCGCGCGAATGTGTATTGTAAACAATACAGGCCTATTACCTTATTGTATGATGTGATTATTATCAGATAAACCATTTTTCAAACCGAGAAAGACCATAATACCCGGGTAACTGTGGACTATTTTTACGCGACAATCTATTTATTTAGCATGTCCATGTTAGGAAAACACGGGGTATGCCCGCTTCTGTTGTTATAGCGTAAAAAATGGAACACGTCCTTGCTTATTTTACATCAGATTTGTGTCGCTTGCTTGTAATTAGTGAATAAAAATTAAGGAGGCTGAACTCCCCATTCTAGTTTTAATCTTGTACTTTTTTCGGTGCATACCACTCTTATGTTGCTAATTATCTATCATTCAGTACTAATCAACGAACAAAAGGTGTGAACCCCCCCCCCACTCCCTCTTGCGTGCCACTCTTATGTTGCTAATTATCCATTTTACAAGTGAAAGCGCCGAATATCGCGACACATTGATAGTTTGGCCAAGGCCAGTCAAGGCGTTTGAAACACTATTTAAGTAAAGAATCACATGTTTGAAACCCTTTGGTCCAGCTTGTAAAGGCAGTCTGTACAAAATATCGTGTAAGCATCATGAAATACATCAAGTTAATGCTTTAAACTTATACAGTATCTTGAAGAACCGAATTAATGAGTCCCCAAGTCACTCGTTAGGACAAGTAAACAAATAAACTCGCAAACTCGTGCCAGATATTTTCCGTCCCCGACCCGTTATTAAGGGAATCCCTGGTATGCACCGAAAAAAGTACAAGATTAAAACTAGAATGGGAAGTTCAGCCTCCTTAATTTTAATTCACTAATTACAAGCAAGCGACACAAATCTGATGTCAAATAAGCAAGGACGTGTTCCATTTATTACGCCATAACAACAGAAGCGGGCATACCCCGTGTTTTCCTAACATGGACATGCTAAATAAATAGATTGTCG
>NW_017804020.1:5076-6189 GCF_001625305.1 Branchiostoma belcheri | reverse complement strand
CCAAACCACACATATGGTATTGTCCACTCCCAGTGGTTTGACCTACATCCCAGTGGGGTGTCAGTTGATAGCTTACCAGTTTCTGAAATACCTAATCGTTTACCAGATTTTTTATCTCTTTTGAAGGGATAATGACCACAGTTTATTCATGCCCAACAAAATACTCTAAGTTGATAATTATATTCCACCTCATGTGAAAGATATGAGTTTTTTCTAAGGAGGGCATATCTTGTGACATCTGCCCCTGTCTATCAAGCCTGGCATGCCCAGGCCAATTAGCCACCCCAGGGGGCAACCCCTGTATGTTGTTGTTGTTTTCCTGAGCAAACCGGTGGCACCGGGAACTGAAGAAGGACTGTTTGAACGGACAAAATATACGAAAAAAATGTGAAATAATGACACAAATGTGTTGAAAAGTGATAGCAACTGCTAATAACACCGAAATTTAGTATAATTAGAATATTTCAATTTTTTGCGCAAAAAACTACATAGAGTGCCTTTAAGAAAACGCTGCGTTACTGATGGCATTGAATTATAGTGTATTATTAGATTTGCTAAGAGAGGATAGGAATCATTGTGTATTTAGTACAATTTCTAATGGAAAAACGAGGAAATAACGTTAGAATCACACAAGAATTTGTTATTCCAAGGAAGAAAGAGAAAGGAGAGGGGAAATTATTCTACGTGTATAGTAAGTCACTATTACGGTACGACACGCCTCTAGTATATATAATGGTGCCCTGTTTTAGAAAGAATTTCTTTGTATCTCCAGGATTTTATGATGTCTACAGGAACCGAACCTTTGTGTGGACGGACGGCATTCCTGTGACGTATACGGACTGGTAATTACATAAGTATTCTAATCAAGTAATCCCGCGCGCAGGTGGAGAAACAGAATAAAACAGATTAAGAAGCAGGTGTTATAAACAGGTGAGACAGGTGAGGATAGTCATGTGCCTTCAGCCCTATAAAACACAAAGTATAGAGAGATACCACGCAGTACGTGAGGAGGCAGGACCGCCGAGAGATGGCTCAGCGACCGCAGGCGCCTCGTGCCCTCCAGCCCCGCCCGCCCCCACCGGCACAGCAAGTACCCGTGCAGCCACCGGCCGC
>NW_017804020.1:0-5056 GCF_001625305.1 Branchiostoma belcheri | reverse complement strand
GGCCGCTGCCGGACAGCCAGCACCAGACAATGGGGCGCGAGTTGATCAGAACCAGGTGGGCTATTAATCTGCTCTTTTAGTAGTATATCTAATATAGGAATGTGTAGAAGTATGCTATGTGAAGTTTAAAGAAGTCTCGCCGGTAATTGTAGTAGGGAATTGAATCTGCATTATGTATATGTATATGCATATGCTCGAAAACGGTGGTATTCGATTGGAGTAGAAACAAAAGGCAGGTGAACGGAATGTTGTCCGGTAATTTTATTTCCTTTAATTGGTAGGGCTGCTCAATGCAGCCGGGAGGGGACGGAAATGAGTGCCCCGGTATAAGGATGGAAGGTTCACCGTCAGTTAACGTTTTATCACTTGTGCGTTACCTTACTGGGAACGCGGAATGGGCGGAATAGTTTTGCCCGCTGTAGAAGAAAGGTTATGCATTAAAATTTTAGTTGTATTATTTTCAAAATTGATGCGGAGAGCGGAATATGGGCGGTACGATTTGCCCGGTAGCTCGGTCAGTGGTGCACCATTGTTTGGTCGGAAGCACATGATGCAGTGCGGAATGTACTCTAACAATGGATCGCCAGGTGGCGTCTTGATATAACTGCGCCACTAGAGTTGGTATGTTAATGAGCATATGCTAATGAGCCCGTGTTGTTTATAGTCTTTTGTGTCGCCCGTAGCATGTCAATCACCGAACATAAGGAAGGACGGAATTTGTCCATTTGGGCTATATTTGGACAGGTTAGTGGCTAATTTTGTTGTCTGCCAGGGTAACATTCTGGTTAGCGCAGATATGATTATATAAGGAACAGTGTGGATGGAAGTTTCTGATAGGTTGTCTTAAATTCCCACCCTAGAGACGAATTGGTTCACTGGTACGTGGAAAGGCCTACAAACCCAAATAAATAGGGCAAAGGTCAAGCCTGATGCAACTGACATACGGTATCTATCCGGTACGGAAAATAACGGAAGGTGTTTTCTTTTGTAGAATAATCCGGAGTTGCTGCTGAGGAGGGTAGAGCAGCTAGAGAAAGCCCACCAGGCGGACGAGGTGCGGGATGCACTACACCAGGTCCTCGACCTGGCAAAGGCGCCGTCCACAGTTGAACACAGCTTTACTGATCCCAGCACTCCAGAGGTTGGAAGAGAAGGCACGGGCGTCGGGGCACGAGGACCTCCCCAAGTATGCTGCCACACTACGTCACGCCACACTACATGCGGGGAATCTGATGCTAGGGGAGATGGTCCTCCGGGCCCTAGGATCAGACATTGATGAGAAAATAGGAGCTAAATTCGCGAAGGTCGTGCAACAAGGAGGTAACACTAACAAGCAGTTTGTGCCACAGTTCCCGGGGCAGCCCCAGTTCCCTGTGCAGCCCCAGTTCCCTGTACAACCCCAGTTCTCTGGGCAGCCACCTCAGTTCATCCCAGCACAACAGCCCCAGGTTCCAGCCCCGCCACCGTGGTACACTGCCCAGCAACCGCCAGTTTTCTACGGTACATGTTTCCACTGTAAGCAATGGGGCCACTCACGGAATTACTGTCCAATGTTTAGAGGAAAAATGCGCAGTGGTTTCAGGGGACGAGGACGAGGACGTCTCCTATAGACGTGTAGTCTGGGACTCCACTGATGATTTGGACGGTTGGACCGGTAATGAAAATTGAAATACATGTTACATTTAATTAATTGTTGTCTCTAATAGATGTGCAGTCGTGAACTCCACTGATGATTTGGACCGGTAATGAAAGTTCTAATACATGTTACATCTGAATAACTTTTGTGTTTAATAGACGTGTAGTCTTGAACTCCAGTCTCCACTGATGTTATAGACCGGTAATGAAATTGAAATATGTTACATCTGAATAATTTCTGTGTTTAATAGACGTGTAGTCTTCAACTCCAGTCTCCACTGATAACTTAGACCAGTAATGGAAAATCGAAATACATGTTACATTTAACTAACTGTGGTGTCTATAATAGACGTGTAGACTGATGATTTGGACTGGCAATGAAATTGAAATACATGTTACATTTGAATAACTTTGTGTCTCTGATAGACGGGTAGTCTTGGATTCCAGTCTCCACTGATGTTTTAGACCAGTAATGAAAAGTGAAATACATGTTACATCTGAATAATTTTGTGTCTCTGATAGACGTGTAGTCTTGGATTCCAGTCTCCATTGATGTTTTAGACCAGTAATGAAAATTGAAATACATGTTACATTTGAATAATTGTTGGCGCTAATACACGTTTGGTCGCCGACTCTACTGATGATTTGGACCGGTAATGTGGAATAATAAATTGACATTGAGCATCCATAGCTTGTGTGTCTATTACATGTGTGATAGTGTTCTGCTGCATCACTATGCATGCGGTGTAGATGGTAAACTAGGCTACAAGTAACAGTGAATTTATTCTGCCATTTTAGCTAAATAAAGATATGGTATAATACAAAAGGTATGAAAATGGAACGAACGCCTGGTATAAGCAATATATAACAATTTCGCCCATAATTATTGACAGTAGATAAACCAAGCAGCAATAAGTTATCTAGTTCTCCAATTATTAAAGTAAAGGGGCTAAAGCAATATCACCCCTACGGTTTTAAATAGTCTAGTAACAATGACGATAAAGAAATGTTTGAAATACCTATTTATTGCTCATCATTTTATAAATGTATAACAGCAAGGGGAGCAGAAGCGCATACCCCTGGATTAGGTACAATTTGTCACAATATTTGAAATAGGGCTCACATTAAAATAATACATCTAACTAACATATATACAAAAGACACATATAAAATTAGTTACAACATATACGTATAAAGGTGCTAGATCAGGCTATGCAAAGTCCAGGGTAGGTCAAGGTAGGCTATTGAGTCTAATGGTGTAGTGTAGGAAGGACTGTTGCAGCCGTTGGTTATCATCCGGGGAAGGAGGATAAAATGATAACTTTGTTCTTTTGAATATTATAACAAAATTGCAAAGGAAGCCGATACCAAAATACAAGAACATGAGCCCTCCTCCCGCATTTATTCTTGTGAAGGGCCTTTAAATAACATAGGGAATGAATAATAGGTCGCGATATAGTTCAAAGGGTAGTAATATAGACTTATCTTTCGGAAGAAATGAAACAAGGCTATGGGCACAAACAGTTCGAAGCTCTATGAATTTGCTTAATCATATAATATTGATACTTGTTCAGGTAAAATACTCTACAGCGCACACCACTCTTAAACTCAGCACTATTTCGGGATGCATGCCGGTACTCTGGGCTACCCTGGTCATTCTGAGCCAGTGGACCCCGGGGTACTGGTGGCGTCTCCCTCTGACTTCTGCACTCCTGACTCGCGTTTTGTTCACCTTTTAGCTGGCTTCTTATGCGGAGAACCAAGACAGCCTGAAACTAAACGAGATACGGTGGGTAGACTCAGAGGGAAGGCCCACCAGTACCACGGGGCCGTTACCATCAGCGGAGTTTGTGGCAACATCAGACAACCCCATACAAGTGGCAGCAAATCTCATTAGATTCAGGGACCCAGACAGTTTTGTGGCAGGAGAAATACATAACCAGTATGCACTATGGGAGAAAATCGCTACAGACCACCCTACTCACCAAACAGTTTTAGATTGGATAAAGAATAAAGTTAACGTTAAGGATTTCATAACCCCTTTTAAAGGAGAGTTTAAAGGGCAACACTATAACTGCTCGTTTCCACCTAGCGCACAATTTGGGAACAATAGCATCTGTAGGAACTTTGAAGCTTTCATCAACAAAGAGATAACGGCTAGAGTACGCACGGGGGCTAATAAGAGTGTGGGGAAAAATAGGGCAATGTCAGCCACCATATCTGTCATGCCTTTAACAGTCGAACCGACAAAGCCAAGATTATGTTGTGACCAGAGGTATCTAAACTGTTGGATTAAAGATTGTCCGTTTACTCTGGACACGTTAAGAGACATTCCGCGACTTGTGACAAAAGGCACATTCATGACATCTTCAGATGATAAGAGTGGCTATGACCATATATTGGTGACAGATGACAGTCAGACATTGTTAGGCTTTCAATGGGGACAGCTGTACTATGTATGTCGGACGATACCATTTGGATTCAAGGGGAGTGGTTTTATCTATCAAACAACTGGTATGGTAGCGACCGCATATATTCGCAACTTAGGCGTTCCGGTCATGCAATATATTGATGATAGATTTATAACAGAGTTGTTAAGATGGATCAAGGATAAGTCTACAGTAGAAGACCGCATGAACGCAGCCAACGCGGCCATTTACATTGTATGTTACATACTAGTACAATTAGGGTATTTCCTCGGCCTTAAGAAATCCCAACTGATACCTAAACGATATATCATCCACTTGGGTATGGGATGTGACTCTATCTTGATGGCATTTGTGTTACCACTAGATAAGAAGGAGGTCTTTATAGTATTCAGGGAACACATACTGTCCCAGGAGAGCATTACGGTGAAAACGCTTCAGAAATGGGCGGGAAAGTGTGCAACACTCACCTTAGTAGTACCAGCCGCTATGCTGTTTACAAGAGAAGCGTACATGGCTATTAGTAAGGCCCAGAAGTTAGGAGGCATGGTGCCAGTGACAGGAAATCTCCGGCAGGAGATAGAAGAATGGAGGTTCCTAGACACTTGGCAGGGTAGTCTCCCATGGCGAGATGAGAGACACGTTACTATAAAGATGGCGACAGACGCATCTAACTATAAATGGGCTGCGGTGATCCATTTGGAGAATGGTAGAACAATCCACTTAGCTGACTATTGGAATGAGAGTGATAGGGCCCTACATATTAACGAGAAGGAACGAAGGCGCTAGATCTGGCCATAAAAGCGGGAAAACCCTGGCTAACTAATGCTAGAGTCTTTGCTCAGGTAGATATAAAGTGTTGCAGGCCGCCTGGGAGAGAGAGGGCAGTAGATCACAAAGCATGAACACGGCTATTAAGAATCTTTTCTGGACAACGGTTGATACTAACATAGCCTTGACTCTCAAGTATATCAAATCGTCTGAGAATCCGGCAG
>NW_017804019.1:0-82265 GCF_001625305.1 Branchiostoma belcheri | reverse complement strand
GACGGAAAAGGTGTCTATGATAAGGGCGTGGAGATACAATCTAAACAGTGTATATTTTTTGGGTGGCTCCTACCATATGGAGTAAAAAGGATTGGAGAAGTCCTTGGCGTGGATGGAGAGTGTGGAAGTGGGGACTCTCGTCACCGACCGACACATAGGCATCAACAAGATGATCAGAGAGGATCACCCTACTATCAAGCACCTGTTTGACATCTGGCACGTTGCCAAAAGCAAGTGCATATTTTTTTCAAGTATATTTTTTTTTCATTTCATGAAAATGTAGTATTCTAGTCATAGGTCAATCCTGTCTGGAATACACAGTACTGTATAGTTTGACAAAATTTTTAAAGCTCTTTTCCTTTTGTGTGCAGGGCTGTGGCACCATAACAATTTTTTAACAAATCTTTATTCAACAGAACAAAAGAGCGTACAAAAAGACAAACGATATAGCATAAAAGTACACACACACTGAATTACATAAAAACATTCTGCCCAATCGATATATTTGCTAAATCTCCCCATTTTTTGTAATGACTGATCATATTGTTTTGTTTTCGTGCGATGCTTTTTTCTGTGGCTTTAAAATTATTTAGGATTCAAAACTATACAATGAAATAGTTGCGGAATGACGATTCTTGAAAATATACACCTTTCCCAGTAATATTATAAGATTGCATATAATTGGTACTGCTTCATGATGATCACCCAATAGAATGTTCAACGGATTTTCTATATTAAGATATTAAAAGTCCAGTTTTTTTTGTTAACCCATTTCTGAACACTCAGCCAAAATTTAAACACCTTTCTGTAACACCATCCCTGCATGTTCTTTATGTTTTGTAGGTGTGAAGAAAAAGCTCCCAACACCTGAGCCATAGGAAAGGGTGCCAGGCCCTGAAGCCTTGGGTGGGCAGTGGTGTGAAGTCCAGATGACAACAGACAGCTCGCTGTTGACAAGTGGAAATCTGTAGTGTCTCACATCATGACGTGATTGCGTTCTTGGCAGGGAAAAGGTGATGACCTCCCTCTCCTCAGCAGATGTGCCCGGAGGTACCTTATTGTACTAGGTACAAGCGTTCCCAGCGAAAGAGTGTTTAGCACTGCGGGTGACATTGTGAGCTGAGTTTCAGTTCCATCACATACCAGATTGGGCTGCGCCAGGGTTATACTGAAATATAAGTTATTGATGCTTTGATCCAAGCTATCCCACCAAGCTCACATCTAAGGTCATACCTGGAGTGTCGGGACCATCTCAGTTTAAAACCCGCACGGCACACTATCACCCCAGTCTGATGGTAGAAAGGTTTAATCGTACGATGGGCAATATTCTCCGGGCGTATGTCGCTGCCCATCAACGGGACTGGAACATCCACCTTCCCGCCGTACGTTTTGCCTACAACACAAGTTGTCAGGCTACAACTGGGTTCTCCCCGTTCTTCCTGATGCACGGGCGCGAAGCCCGGCTACCATTACATCTGCTAACAGGTGTCCCCATGTCAGAAACCACCATCCCCAAGTTTGTCACAAGGCTTAAATGACTCCCTCCTCGCCATCTTCCTCCAGGTGCAGCAACACACGTCTCACAAACAATGCCGCCAAAAAGTTATTTGACAAGAAGGTATATGGTGAGCCGTACGCCGCAGATGACTTAGTTTTGATCTTAAACAAGGCAGTGGGCCAAGGTTTCGCCCGGAAATTGGCCAAGAATTACAATGGCCAGTATCGGGTCCTGGAGCGGGTAGGAGACCACGCCTACAAAGTGCAAAACACCCGCGGCCGGCGAGAAGATTTTGAAAACATTAAACAATTCATTCCACAGCAGCTTGACCCGGATTACGACCCGACACAAGGTGATCAGCCGGCGCCCCAAAGACGCCGAAATAACCAAACCTCTATCCACAGCGACTCTCGCCTAACTCTGATATCCCCAGAGAACTCAAACTGGACTGCTACTATGTGTTCGACAACACAGAAAATATGGAGCGCCGTGAAACAACGGACACTTTTGGGGTAATTTTTGTGGTGCATGGGTGGCAGGTTCAAGCAACAGTGACCTGTTTGTTTGTGAAAACAATCTCAAATTGACGAAAGAATCACTTGAAAACATGGAGTTCAGCCAGCGTGCCAAACGTGGGAGTGAGTATCGTTCCACTTCCTTAAATAGTTTTTTTTTGACCTTGAAACTTATGTTTGCACTAACGTCAGCAGTCATAGCTTTTTACGGCCCTGTGTGACGGCGTACTACGCGGAGAGGATTGGCCAGAGACGTGCCCTGCTGTCCAGGCATCGTCCACATTATAAGAACTCGAACACCAAACAAAATACAGGCGATTCTGGACGAGGATCAAGCGGAAAGGTGGATAGAAAGACGCTCGATATTTGGCGCGCAAACGGGAGAGGATGGAGGCCGATGGCGTGCAGATAGTCATGTGGGAAGTCATGCTCGAGTGTGTGACGACCCTCGTAAGCTATCCCAATCCCCCAACATGCCCTATATGGGCCATCGTTGGAACTAACAACAACAGATTCACCTGACCTTATCGGATTGACGGAACGAAACAGGACAATGAAAGGATCTGTCAAGACCTTCAGATCCATCTACACCCCGCCAGGCTGCAAACGGCCCTGAACCGGGTGGTGAAGACAGCAATTGGAAGGCCAGCAATTGGCAGGGCCTTCCATAATAAATCCTCAGTAATGCAGGATGTGGAAGGCATAGCAGGTGAAACTACTCAGTGCCAACTGCCAAGAGCAAGTTAGTAACATTACCAGAAAGCATAAACCAACAGATGCCCATCATAGAAGTCTTTCTTTTACGGACAGTGAGGAAAATACTTCCAATAGGTTCTACCAAAGTTATACCAGATTAACGATCATCAAATACATGACATTTCAAAGTTTTGCACAATGAAAACATTTAACGGGTCGAGACGGACCAAGAAAGGTCTAAGTGATGAAGTGAAAACAACTGTATCCAGAATATCTACAAGAGAAGGGCCGGTAAGTACTTAGAATATGTAAAAGATAACAACCAAAAATACACATGACGTTGATTGCAACCCGTTGCATGTTTCAGCAATCTGACGTATCGCTGGTTTATGGTGAGGTCAATTCCTTCATCTTCACCATACCCCGCGTGAAATGGGAGATTTCAGTAAACAAGAAGACCTCCTTCGTGTCTCCGCCCTGCCGAGGTATCTTCAATGCCACGTGGCTCTGCAGAAAGAAAATCTACAACAGAAGGGCCTGGAGCCAACAGAGGAGGAAAGGATGGAGTTCCGTGACTGCTGGGTTCAATGTTGGCAGGAGTACAGGGTTAGTCTGAAACACCCCAACAAGCTCTTCGCTGTGACAAAGTGTATTCGCAAAGACAGGATAATACACTTCCTTTAAGAATTTTTTCGGGTAAGAATATTCTTCCAAAAAACACTCAAAGTCACTGATGTCGACATCATCAGAGGTGATCAGATGCCCCTGCACCGCAATGAGACCGCAGAACAGAAAACCATGAGCATGAAAGACTGTCCGACATACGTGAAGGGAAACTACATGATGGCTATGGAAAGGGTGACCGTGTATACGCAGGCCTCCAGCAAACATGGCTTTGGCATTCGCCCACAGTTTGTGTTAAAGAGAAAGGGGACGATTCTGCATGACAAACTACATCGTCCAGAGGGGGTGTCGACTTATTGGAGCCCCATGGGATCATACCGGATCGACACAATGAAGGCCACAGTCAAGACCTTGCTAAACCTGAAGGCCCAAAACATCTTTAGCCAGCGGCAATGGGACATTAACATTCTCGATGACTATTTTGTGGACGTCACCGAGTAAATCAGGAAGGATCTGTTGGCAAGTCATGGCGGGGCGACAACTCATGGCGGGGCGACAACTCATGGCGGGGCGACAACTCTGGAAGTCCCGAGGCCGGACCGTCGACATGGCGGGGCGAGAAAAAGATTGGCAGTTTGTCAGGCCCACAACTGACGTCAATTCTCAACAGCAGAGGGGCAAATGTCCAGAAGCTTATCTCAGAGAAAGGCACTACTGAAGAGGTTTTGGAAGATGTTGAAGTGAAAAGCTGTTTCAAAATCATTCATTTCAAAATGCATTGTAAATTTTAAAGGAAGTAGATTTCAAACATGGTCACGTTTTAATATTTCTACTCTTACGTTTGCTGTGTCGCCTGCTGCATAGGTCAGACTGCCAGGGAGAAATCAAGACAATGCAGAGATACTGATTGAACAAATATAAGAGCTTTGGCGAGTAAGTTGCAGAACTGATACAGGGTAATATCTTTAAAAAACTGTGGCGCACAGCTGTTTTGGCATCTCTGTGTCAGAATGGGATTCAGAACAAAGTGTTCTAGAACTGGCCGGCCAGAAGCTACTGGCCATGCGGAAGATCGGTAGCGACAACGTAAGCCATCTCCTTCTGTGTGAAGGGGATGGTGCCTGGCTGAAGTACGTGCCAGGGACAATGCAGCCTGTACCGGGCGATGGCTGGGATTCTCACCTATGTAAGTCAAAACTTTTAGGAACGGCAATAAATTAACGTTTCATACATGATCATACATTTTGGTTGCCTTCCCCAAACTTTCTCGAGGATTGCAGTATCTGAAAATTTTCCTCTCATATTCAGATTTCTTTGTCTTTGTAAATTTTGGGATATACTTTTGGCATACGGCATGTGATGACTGCAAACTTGTCTTTTACCAATGGTGCGAGTTTGAAAAAGGAACATTCAATTACTGAAAAAACATATTTCTACCCTGTATATTTTTCTTTTCTGTGTATGACACATTTAGAATTATTCATCTTTTCCATACCATTTATTGTTCAATACCATACTTATGCTACCTTACCTTAGACCTTAGATCCTCCCGCAACCTTGTTGCATAGGTCGACTCCTTGTCTGACTTATGCTGATATAGTCTAATTGAAAATGTTCAAAATTACAACGAAATCTGGCATCTTGTTATCAAAATGGTCTGAACTCATTTCAATGCGAACAATCCCCATCAAAATAAATTAATTACCAGGGGTATGAATATTTTTATGTTGTATGAATGCTACCTCCATTACATGTAGTTAGATAACCCAACAATGCTGATCTGTGTAATTGTGTGTCACATGCAGGGACTTCACCGATCCGCACCAGGCACATACTATCTGTATAGTGATGAGTTGAAGAACATCGTGAGGGATGCGTATCCCCCTGGGTTGGACCAGGACTGGGGGATGGAAAACACAAGAGCCTTTCTGGTACGTTAACCGCTCTTTATTTGTCTCAAGGTATTGGTGAGCACGGCTATCTGCGCCAGTTCAAAAGGGAGGCAGTGGTGTCCCTGGCCAGCAGACAACGCTAGGCTGTTTTCTGGATGATCCACAGACCTTCGAATCAAGGAAGGAGTCAGCAGTGCACTTTGATGGGATGGGGGGGATTCTATCGTTATATGTTATACGTGCGTTATAATAAATCAAACCTTGTCGACAGGTTCTTGCTGCATGAAGGTTGGCAGTTGACGATCATGGCGTTATCATCGGAGGCACGTTCGAAGCAAAGGGGAACCGCAAATACGGAGCACCCGTACGCGAGGCCATGATCCAGTAGCGCTACTTTTCCCCCGTGTGAACAGAATACCTGACATGCAGCGGATGTGGGGGCACCTTCTCTGCGTGGGACTCGAGGCTTCTGAACCAACTACCAGATCACATGAAGATAACATTTCCAGCCATTCTAACGCACAAGTATGCATGCGACAAGACTGTTGTGTCACTGATGAAGTCACGCACACTTGGAAACAGCCCAACTGCCCTGAGGAACACCATACTGGAACTTCACAGTGAAGAGTGGTTAAGGAAGCAGATTAAGCTACTTGAGTGCATGCAAGTCACACAGTGTAGGTCTTGCCAGGCAAATGGAAATTGGTCATCCAAGCAGTGAGTATGATGAAGCGCCACGGTTTCCACCGTTCCCACAACCCGCATGGTTCCTAGCCACATATGTAAGGGGCATTTGGACACGCCTTCCATCCTTGAAGGCTGAAGTTGGGAAAACAAGAGTCTCACCATTAAATAGGTTCTACCAAATAGAACCAATAGGTTCTACCAAAGTTATACCAAATCAACAGGATCAAGCACACATATCTTATTCAACGATCATCAAATACATGACATATCAAAGTTTAGCACAATTGGTGATAATAATCCTGTTTTTTTGGGTGACTTCAAGTCTTGTAACAAAAGCACAGGTGTGACCACACAGTGTCAACTTCCCAGAGGCCGTAAACAAGTGATCCACATCATCAGGGAGAGTAAAGACCTACAAGTACACGATCCAGTTTTCCGGACACTTTCTTTTAGTTTTATGGAGGATGAGGATCCTGAGTTTTGAAGGCTTTATCATTGCAGATCACGCAGCCCAATGGTACATTTCCTATATAACACGTCAAATTAATGACATAGCAACATTGTGTACTGTTGATAATCTGGCTATTATAGATGCCGAGATTACTTTTAAGTGAATAAATTAAGTATGGCCCTTTCTGGGTCCTTGGCTCAACAAATAGACATTTAAATCTGGAAGTGAAATTTACTAAAGCAACAATCGCGCCAACACCAAAATTATGTACAAGCTGCTTTTCACCAATAAGCTGTCCTCCTCCTCGCTCCACGACTACATGGCGTACACTGTAAAGGTCTCCTTGGACCAGTGGACTGGCGCCTTCTTGACCTACCGATTCATCTACATTCAGCGCCACTCTTCACACAGCGCACAGCTTATTGCCTACCATCACCTTATTCGCACATTGACCTCTAGCAAAGCCAACTGGCTCCGATATGATGAGATAATTTTAAGGGTGTTAAAAATGGCACTTGTGTGTTTTGTTGAAGGCCGCCTTTGTTGGAATTTGCACTTCCTTGTCATTGCCAGTATAGTAATCAGTTCATGCTAATTCTTTGGTCCTTTAGTACATTACGAACATGCCGTGAGTATTAAAGGTTAGGTGTTCGAACTTTGACTAGGGTACGTAGGACAATAGTAGAACAATGACAGAAGGCGGAGCTGAGGCAGCTAGTGAGGCAGGTAGAGAAAAGGAGGAGGGGCAGTGCTTGACGGAGAACACGCCATGCTCAGGGATAGGTTTCTGGACGGGCTAAGGGATAGAGACTTGGAACGACAACTATGTCTGCTCCTTCAACGACTCCTCGTACGTTCAGAGGTTAGTATGATCAGGGATTTGTCATGATTTGAATTATTGTGTACGGGATGGTTCATTGCATTGTATATTGTTTTGATATGTAAATAAAAAAATAGTTTTAAAAACGAGGAGATGGGGGGCAACCACACTGGCCTAGCCCTGCAGAAACTTCGGCAAGAGCAGCCCGAAACCAGAAGCTTCAAGACAGGATTGGCCAAGGTGTATTTATGTGACCTGCCTGACAGCCTGGCTAAGAGGGTTGACGTTGTTTACAACGTTGCCAATTCCTTCCTTTCGGCTGTTCTGAAGGAGCGCCTGTACAGTTTCCGTGCGGCGGCCTACGCAGAAGCCGGCTTTACAGACGAAGCCAGCCTTACCACAGTGGAGCCACCCCGCAGCAAGGCCACTCAGGGACAGTGGAAAGATGGCCTGTGCACTATGCTGGGGATTGTACTCTGTACTCCGAAGTTGACTGTTTGCCTTTTAAACATATGCAGATAGGAGAACACCTGATGAGAAAGGATGCTGTAACGATGGTGGACCTTCTCCAGGAGATCGGGGAAAGTTATACCCCAAACCCGAAGTCCACTGAGATCAACCACCAGCAGATGTTCAACATCAAAGAGTGGTTGGACTCCGAGATGAGTGACATGGAGCGTCACAACGCCCCCCACTCCTTTAAGATCATTGAGGAGGATGGGGAGGCCACTCTTTTCTACAAGATGTGGGCCTCTGACAAGGAGTGGCTTACCCCGTCCCATAAACCAGTGGCAAGTAACAAGGTAAAATCAGTCAGCACTGCTTTCATCCAAGTTTATAAAACTGTTACTGTAACTGTAGCACCTACAGTTTTGCCACATCCTTGTGCATACAAGTCATTCACAAATAATTCCTTTCTGTCAAGGATTACAACCAAATTTGTTGCATTTCAGGTCCTATTAAACAAAGTACCCTCTGGCCAGCCACAGCCCCTGCAGCTAATTGCCCACACAACACATGGAACACTGCAGGCAACACCCCAAGCCCAAAATATCCATTCTCAACAGATGCTTAACATCAAGAAGTGGCTGGACAAAGAGATTAACGACATGGAGCATCACAACGCTAAAGTGTTGATTATTTATCATCAAATTGAACCCTCTGTCCCTAAGCCACTTCTTTGAGACATCCAGCTAGGATACAAGGAGCATCTGCCTTCACATAAGCCTCTAGTATGATCTTGTTGTTCTTGATGTATCCCTTCTGTGGATCACACACCTCGTGCCACGGCATGATCATGAACTTGGGATACCCCCAGTCACCATCATTCTTGTAGAAGACATGATTTACTACCCTCTTATGAATGTTTACCCCTGCCTTCTGTGGTATCAGCCGAAACTCGACTGATGCACGACAGGACCAGAAGCTGTTGGAATCGGCATCACACTTCAAGTAAAAGCCAAGAGTCTTCTTGTTTGGTGGCTGGCTTTTGGTGTCCTCTTCATGCTACGACGTAGAAGACTACGACTACGTCGAACCATCCCAGTGTACGGCAATTATTGTGAGAGGTAAAGGTTCCCCATCCCTACCTCAGATCTTACAGCTTCTCCGTGCGTATCACATATTCACTGGTCCTTTTCCCAACGTTGAATTCGCTTGCATGTTTGAGAGTCAGATTAGAGTCCTGACACAACAACTCAGGGTAAGTTACTTCATCCTACACATATACCACGGTCCTCCTAGTGAGATGTTCTATATGCTGGAACTCTATCGCCAAGCAATGCGCACGAGAACAACCATCCGAGTATCAAATATCAATGGACCATTTGGAGAACGTATGATATATATGCACCATGACTGCGTCCAACACCCCAGAGACTAAACAGAACAATCGGACTCCCCCTCAATGACGACCATGGAACGGAAAAGGACTCTTGAATTTAAGGAATTTGATATTACGGTCTGCAACGCTTCTGGATTACGCAACTGACGTCTACAATCCCATCCTCGTCGCCAGTTGTAGTGTTCTCTCCAACACTCAAGAATACTCAATAATGAATCTCACACCGGAGGAGTTTTCATGACTGTACTCTACTGTGCTCATATATACAGTGAGGTAGGAGGGCTGACTCAACATCTGGAATGTGTTATACTGCGTGGGCAAGGTTACTGCGTGGGCAAGGTTGCGGGGTGGCTAACTCTAAATCATTAACTTGTTTCACATCACTACAACGGGCCGTTCGGAGAACGAATGAGATACTTAAGATATTATTGCGTCCAAAGGATCCCGAATTTGAACTGAACATCAAAACAATCGGACACCAACCAATGACGACAAATGAACGGAACAGGACTACGATTTCTGGATTAACCACCATTTCTGGATTATCCATTGCCCGTATCGTGCCTATGCATTACCTACATCTGTGGCTCTCCCTTTCATTCTCGTACTTCAAACTATTTTCGGTTCTTACAAAAATTTCAGGCATCATTGGCGGAGTTTTTCAGTAATGTACAGGTACAGCTGACGCGTTACAAGCTGTGGAAACCCCCATACACACCCTCCAAAAAAATTGAGGGGGGGTGCTGGGTGGGGGCGGGGTGGATGTGGGAACATCCGTACACACTCCTAAAAAATTAGTCGGGGGCAGGGGGGAATAATCTGGTATACCACAAACCCTCATACACACCGTAAGTGTAACATATACACATAACATATACATTGTCCCAACACACAACACACTATCATTAATACTTAACAGTAACATAGGCAATACTTAAACTATACCCAACTAACTGCACTTTAACCTTTAACATGCTAACCCCAATACAATATGAACATTGCGTTTTCATATGCAAATTCACTTAACAACATGGCCGCCCCCAACAGGAGAGAGGCCCCTGCTTGCAGGTGGTCCTTCACGTTGAATAATTATGGCGATGACGACCTGGCACGCTTGCGAAACATCGACCCCGCGGCAATCAAGTTCATGGTCGTAGGTGCGGAGGTGTCCCCGACCACCGGGAAACCCCACCTACAGGGCTACGTCAACTTTTCCACGAAGGTTCGCACCCCGCAGGTGAAAGGGCACCTAGGCGACAGATGCCACGTGGAAAAGGCCGTCGGTAACGACCATGACAACGAGCGGTACTGCTCGAAAGATGGCAACGTCGTCGTGCGGATGGGACATCCCATCAGACAGGGGCAGAGGAACGACCTGACGGCCGCCACCAATTTCCTACAGGAAAATGACGGCGACCTGTCTGCACTGGCGCAAGAAATGCCTGAGACCTTTGTACGCCATCACCGCGGTCTAGAGGCCTATGTCTCGTACGCCCGCCTGCAGCCGGCCCTCGACTTCCTGACCCACTGTTTCGTCTTCGTTGGGCCGCCGGGATGTGGCAAGAGTAGGTTGGTACGGGAATACCTGCCAGATGACACAACCACCTACTACAAACCGGAAGGGGGCTGGTTCGACGGATACATGGGTCAAAGTGATGTTGTTTTAAACGACTTCCACGGCGACATCCCCCGGCCAACCTTTTTGAATATGGTTGACCGCTATCCGTTGCGTGTACCAATCAAGGGCGGCTTTGTCAACTTTGCCGCAAGAAGGGTTTGGATTACTACAAACATCTTTCCAAACCACTGGTATACCAATGACCACGACCCCGCAGCGATCTTTCGCAGAATCACCCTATTCCAGTTGTGGAATATCTGTACTTATACGATCCTATATCCCCCGTCTTGGACGCGGAGAGACTGCAAAACCTGCGGCCGTGCACGGTGAATTCAGAATGGCCTTTCACCAACACCGTTGTACTGGACCACGCCACGGGTATCTCGTTAGATTTCGTTGACCCAACGGAGTGTACTGTCATCATTGTTCAATGTCATGGATCAAAGTCCATGCCTCAGATTCTGCATCTACTGCAGACCTACGGAGTATTCACGGACGCTTCACCCACCCCCGAGATGGTCTGTCTCACAGAAGCCGTGGTGATAACGGCAACTCGCCATCTCAGGGTGACATACTCCATCCAGCACCGTCATGAAGGACCGTCCAGCGAAATGCTGTACATGCTGAAACAGTAGAAATGCTGTACATGCTGGAACTGTACAGACGCGCCATGCTGATCCGGACTACCATCTTAAAGAAACATTTAGACGGACCGTTCGGGCAACGGTTGATGTACATGCGACATGTGCGTCACCGTTACTAGTCCAGATTAAACAATCGGACACAATCCTCACTAAGACGACTGGAAAATGGACTGGACTGGAAAATGAACTTGAACTATACGGACTCCTCCAAATGACAACGGAACGGAAATGGACTTTGATTTTACGGACAACGGATACAATAGCAACAGTGACCACCTCTCACTGGACAATTCCAAAGTAAGCTACTCTTTTTACACATGCACACATGCATGGTATTCTGCATTGCGATTTGAAACCACAATCTGGCATCAGCTTGGACATGGATTTGACATATATCGCTAATATAACACTGTTTCTCAAAGTAGTTGATTTAATAATAATATCTAAGCTAGCAGACTGGCATGTAAAGGAGGGTTTGAATCAATCTAAGAGAAGGCAAGTGCAGAGGGGTGAATGGGCAGCTGTGTGGTACGAGGGGACGAAAAGAGCACCGCATGCGATCTGGTTCCCTGGAAAAGTGTTGGACGTAGAGCAAAGTGATGAGGGATCGGACAAATATGTACTCAAACTTGACTTCTTGGAACCGGATCGTGATACCGTCACTGGAGGATTTTAAGAAATATGGATATTGGCAAAATCTCAAACATCTTCATCGTTGGTACATATCTCACAGTGAGGGAAGATGTATCAAGTGAAAGAAAAGGGAGAAATGGACAATATCTGCATAGATTTTGAACCCCCGAGAAAGGTTGATTGAGGTCGATTGATATTGATACAAATGTCAAGTATGCCCCAGACGCCAAGCTGTTAAGAAAAACGGAAAGCCTCTGAGCTATACGAACTGGTCAGATGTCATTTGTACTAACAAATAATTTATACGAAACATATATCATCCTACTAAGTACTTAACCAATATAACAATATAGCGTGTCTGAGGATATTCGGTAGCGTGGCCCAGTGAGGCTCAAATAGAGTTTGTCTGTAGATGCCGAGGGTGTATTAATGTTGGATGGTACGATTCGACTGAATAAACTAGACTGTAAATCCGTACTCCATATCCTTGTGTTCGTGTGATAATTAGACCTACAAGCAGACGATCCAGTTATACGCACACTTTCTTTTATGCAGAATTAGGATCCTGAACACGCGCCAAATTAATGACATATCAACATTTTGTACTGTTGGTAATATCTTTGTAAAATTCATTGGAGAGTGGTTACATGCTGTATTGGCCAATCGTGCCAGTAAAACACCTTCACATTCCAACCCAGTACATACATATTACAGACTTCCTTGTTTACCTATGAAACAGCGGAGTATGCTGGTAGACGTTCGTATGGAAAGGTGGTTAAAATCCATGTCCCTCTTGTTGGGGAAGTTGCATCCAAATCTTTTGAGAATAATGGAACATTTGACAATTAGTCAATGAAATACCTGTTGAAAGAAGTCAGCATGTTGAGAGCGCTCGAGGGCACTATGGGTGTGCAAGACTCTAGTCGGTTGTGTACTTGATGCCCCACCATATAATCTGCTAACAATGTTTGAGGGTCAAGGGGGGAAACGTACAACAATTGCCACCATCATTAGAGACAGGTCAATTTCGTATGACCAGAAGAGTTGGGTGTTTTATTGTACTGGACCTGTGCAATGTATTATCTAAAGTCCACATGCATGGCATTCTGCACTGTGATTTCAAACCAAACAACAGCAATGTTTTGTCTGATAAGGTGACAATGATAGAATTTAGACAGGTCTGTCTCCTGTCAGATGTTTGTCTTGCTCCTCCTCTTGCTCCTACTGACTTTAAAGAGGAGGTTGGTTTTGCCAACCACAAGTGCCGTCATTGCGAATGCACCTTTGAAATAAACGAAGACACTTTCAACAGAGTGATTTTGTAATGAAAACCCATCTCGCATGCTTTGATGAAATTAACAGGGCAGGAACAATGCAACTGAAAGAAGCTTTGAAGACTCATACGTTCTTTCCCTTGTAATCAGGCCATTATCTGAGGAGCCTGTCATGGATATGGGCAGAACATGGATCAGAGAGAACATGCTGAACATAACAGTTACTCATACCAAGTTATTTCACATCCCAGACCCAGATTCTTCTGAAACAATAATCATGGTTAATGATCATGAAATTACTCGTCATGAGAAGTCCATGAAAAATTACAAACAGTAACGAATGGGCACAGTTCACTGCTTGTGTTAACGGTGTATGCTGGAAGCACCAAATTAACAGAGTCGTCAGACTCGGAGTGTCCATAGCATTTAAGAATTGTGATGGCAGTGTGTTAATTACATAACTGTATGAGTAATGCGACAAAAGATCTTTTCTATCTACCTTACACCAATTCAGTTTCCAGACACTAAGTTCATTTGATTTCGAAAGTTTGTGGTGCTTACCATATACCATATTCACTGATCCTTCACTTCCAACATGGAAATCGCCTGCCAAGTTAGAGTCGAGACAACAAACCGTGACCCCGACACAGATATGAAGGTTCGCCTGGCGAGACAGTCTACCATCAAGCCTTGTGTCAACAAACATTTGGGAAAGGCATTGATGGGCCAGTTTGGATAACCCCTGGCCTACTTCCATCATCTACGTGATCGCTAAACCCAACCAATATAGGAACAAACCCACAGCCTTCAACGAAAAACAATTGAACGGAACTTTCTTGTAACTAAATGTCAATCATTGATAAGGTGCCTTTCATATGTAAGCAGAAAGGCTAAGGGACAAGAGCATACATGACGAATTGATTTGAGGCATTAACATCCAACAGACCCATCTATCTAAGCTGAACAAGCCCCCACTGAGCCAGAGGCACAGTCCCCGAAGTCTGGGTTTCCAAGAGGCTTGACAGCTTTTAGAGATAATCTGACTAACACACCCCGAGTAAGTTGGATGTTCTGCCATTTCCAGTCAGTGTTTGCTATTTTGTCACCAATATAACAATCAGGATGTGTCAAGTTTCACAGAACAAATGATTTTTTTTCTTATCAAAGACTGCTTGTGTTTTCTCAGTGTCTCTGGTATGGATGCTGAGATGTAATATCTTGATGTAGCCTCCAGGGATCACCAGACCCATGCTTGCGCCAGGCCCACATCTGGTCACAATCTTCCCTGGGTTGACCTGAACAAAAGAAACATCTTCATTTAGTTTTACAGAATATAATATAGTACTTGTTACAATACATACTAGTATGCATAGAAGACAGATTTCAACATACTATCACCCTTGCACCCTGATTTAAAAATCTTCTAAACTCTCCTATCTAAAATCTCCTTCAAACTGCTTGAGTTGGTCCCTCGTGGTTTAGCTATATTATTTTTTTTAATTACTAGTAACAATAGGCAGGAGATTCAAGAATGCACGTTACAGCTTTCTTTTCAATTTCATAATAAAGACGACATAAGCACGGGACTGATAAAAACGTAATACAGTGAGCACGAACAATCCGAAGCTTCCAGCTTTGCCGCTGAGTTAGGTACACAGATAACAGCATAAAAAGATCAGTGTTAATAAATTATTCATTCAGTATTTTTTACACAAAGAACACAGCCAAATGCATCGGAAACTGGCGTAAATATCTTCTGTTCTGGCGTAAAATATCCAAGATACTAGTACATCACAGTAACATCGTCCAGTATAGAAAGCAACAAAGGCAACTTTGCAAGCTTTAAAGCGAAAATTTCAGTCAAAACTACAGTTTTATCCCGGTGCATGTGTTCCCCATGCCACCAATTATTTGCAATTTCCTGGCTGAAATCCTTGTCCTAAGCGGAGTGAGTGACCCTTACAAAAAGGAGGGTACCTCACTAGTATCAACTACAACCCCAAATACATCCAGAAACAACTATTTTGTGCGACAACTGCATGTTTTGGAAGAAATATTCTCAGACGAACAAATACACAACCTTACCTCACAATGGCCGCCCAGGACTGACGCTACGATTTGCAGACGATCGCAGAATACCAATTATATCCATCCGCTCCGACATCTGGAGGGTCAGAAGACTACATAAAGCGCAAAAGTAGAGTCTACCCCGTTAAGACAGAATTTTCATACTAATATGTGTACATAACACGTCAAGTTAACACTATATTCGGCGTATTCGTTATTAGTATTACGAACGTGCCCTGTTTGTGTCGTACTACTTTATGGCGGCGAATAGATACGTTTTGTCTGGAGGGGGATATTCGGCCCAGGGAGGCGCCAAGGAACTCAAGGTAACTTCTGCAACAGGAGACATTTCTGTGGTAGCTTCTCATGGGTTTGTGAGTGAGTGAGTGAGTGAGTGAGTGAGTGAGTGAGTGAGTGAGTGAGTGAGTGAGTGAGTGAGTGAGTGAGTGATTGTGAGTGAGAGAGAGTGATTGTGAGTGATAGAGAGAGAGAGAGTGGGTGAGTGAGTGAGTCAACAATACTGTCACAAGGCATGCTTTCATGCCAATGTTTCACATGTTTCACATTTGCTGCTGATGATGATGAGTTTGCATTGTGCAGGAAAGGTTTTGTTATCTCTCCCCTAGAACCAGCAGATCTGGCTGGGCGGCCTGTTTGTTCCCGAAGCTTTCATCACGACGACGCGTCAGTACGTGTCTCAGGCCAACAGCTGTTCCCTGGAGGAGCTCACCATGCATGGAGGTGCACATCTCCGACGGCAGTGGGAAGGACATACCAAGGGATGGTGGGACATTCATGGTCACAGGTCAGTCTACGCACACGCACACATGCACAGATACACGCGCGCGCACACACAAACCCTGTTTGCACACACATCTCACACATCTCCGATGGCAGTGGCAAGGACATACCAAGGGATGGGGGGACATTCATGGTCACAGGACGCACACACACACACGCACGCACGTGCACGCACACACATCTCACACACACACACACACACACACACACACACACACACACACACACACGTGCACTGTGCACGCACACACATGCACACACATCTCTGACGGCAGTGGGAAGGACATACCCCGGGACGGCGGGACATTCATGGTCACAGGTCAGTCTGCAGGCACACAAACAGACACACGCACACACATCTCACACACACGTGTACGCACACACATCTCACACGCACATGCACGCACACACACCCCATACGCAGTACCTATCTCTCACCTTGAGCTTAAGGCCCTGAGATGTCTGGAAACAAGATTGTTTAATAAATCGTTCAGACCTCATTGAAAGCGCCATGATTCCTGTGTTTGTGGTGTGTGTGAACCACGCCAAGTTTCCCGCGCTTCTACTGACCTGACCTTTCACCGGGGTGTTTCAAGTTTTCTTACTTTTTACTTAAAAAAAAAGGCTAAGGGTCTACATAGTCTTTATGCATTAAATGACACTGATCTACATTCTTACACCACGTTTATATTATTTTTAGTAGAGTAAAATGTCAAGCTGGGATAGTTGGGAAAGCGATAATACCCATTCCAGATGTGGGACTGGGAACCAGGGGGAACACGTCGGAGTTACAGTGTTTTTTTCCATTCATACAAACATAGACAATGTATCCAGAGCGTTGGAAAAGGTTGTTAGCCCATGTATACTGCATATTAACCCATTACGCGATCGATTGCGGTCGGTTGAGGTATTTAGGCATACCGTATATGCAGAGAAGATGTTGCCCGTAACAAGGGCTGCGAATTATTTTTTGGGCTATGTATGTGCGTGATAATGTATGCCATATGACAGTTATTTGCATGAAGTAATTGTCATGCTTCGAATACTCAACGAGAAGAATGGAAAGCTGCAAAAGATACAAGAGAAGTTCCAGGTAAGGCTTTGTATCTAGTAGACCTCCTCTCACGGTCTGAGTGATCCATGTCCGTCATCAACCAAACGCTGCTTTCAAGTTCAAAGGTAGTTTATGAAATATATCATAAACTTTATGCAATTCTTAGATAACGTTCTATGTTGGATTTTAGAGACATCTCGCTCAACTATGATGACAGGAGACATATTCATAAAGTACTGTACTTATAAAACCTGGAAGCAGATGTTAGGGTGGTACTAGTTTGACACAGGAAAGAGCATCTTGGGGAACGTAACATCTGTTTAGAACCTCAGAGATAATCTAGTCCAGGTCAAGTTAAGTGTCTAATGAAAGAAAGAAACGTTTTGTAAAAGCTTCTTCAGATAAGTACACTGAGTATTAGGAATAATGTTGTACACTGTCGAAACACTGAAAATTTAGATCAGAGACAGCAATGTTATGATAGTTCTTTGTCAACAAGACTTGAAAGTTGAAGATGTTGCAAAGACATCGAAGTGAATCCTTGTTATATATTGTTGTGACTCTGAAGCGCCAGGAAGCACCAAGACCAACATGATCATTTAGGGCTTTACTGGTGGAGAGGTTTGAGGGGTAAGTTGATATCATTTGAATCTGAAGTGTGAACACTCATGCATTAGCAGAAACACACACACACACACACACAATTACAGACAAACACAGGCATATACAGACACAAACACACACACACACACACACACATACACACACACATGGACACATAATCACACAGCCACACATCATTATACCCCCCCCCCACACACACACACAGACAGAAACATAGCAACATGCACAAACACACACACACACACACACAGAACAGGCACACGTACATTCGATGCTCTTTCCTCTTCTCAGACAAAGTTCTACATGTATCATTTAAAGGGTAATTGCATATTTCCGATTTGACATTTCCGCAAATGACCTAGAAGTTGATATGGTTGCATATACCCTGATGTTTTCACGCACCTTGTATCTTTGTGGCCCTTTGTGCGGCAGAAAACGTGCTATACACTTATAGCTTTATCGGCCTCTCCTTATGTTCAGTATCGTCTGCAAAGTAATTTCTGTGTTTTCCCCTTTATTTTCCCAACAAAAGATTGAACCAAGCTACAAATCGGATCGTGAAGATGAACCACCTGTGTAAGACCTTCAACACGACCATAATGGAGTCTGGGGAGGCGATGTGTACACGTGTGACTGCCGTCCTGAAGTTTTCTCGGACGCTCATCTTCCGTCTACAATTTCAGACTAGCTTTGTTGGTTTTCAAAGCTAAAATGCTGTTATTATTAGCTTGTGGTAATTGGCGTAATAATAGACTAATTTTTACATTAAATATAGACCAGGTGATATATCTTAATAGCTTCTTTAATTTTGCGTAGCATTCTAGTTTTTGCTGTACGCTTGTACGCTGACATATTTGTGGAATGGTGTTATTTCTTACTACGTCATGCATTGGCATCAGTACTGATAAGCTGTGTGATTATTTTGTGCAAACGGCTAAGTTCATCGAATAATACTATCAATTATCATCATAATGTAATAATGAAATGTTGGTGTCATTGGTGTCAGGTACCTTTATGTTCTGGAGCAATATCATACAAAGTCTGATCGACTTACGCTATAGAAGCAACTAATTTGTTTGGCTCTACACTGACAACAGCCAGCTAGTACGTGACCATCGATGTTTAATGTACCATGTGGTCCTTGCTTCTAGATGAACTATAGAAAACGGTAAATAAATAACTTTTCGGTAATGTGCAAAAGTTATTCATGTTGTAGTACGAGGCCGTCGAACTCGGGAAATCGTATTCAAAAACACCAACTTACAAATACTACTGGGTTACACAATATTATTTTTTTCTGCAAAGCTGGCTAAAGCCTGAGCCACACCCTACAGCGAGCTCAACTTGAGAAGAATGACTGAATCTTCCAGTGATATTAATCACAAGACGACAAGTGATATATAACAGATTTGTGCATAACTGAAGGAAATTGTATTATCTTCTTGACTATGCCATATTTTCCGATGATACGCCTCAGTCATCAAGCTCGACCTGATCTTCGTCAGACAGTTCGTCTGCATTGTTTGGCGGTGTGATGCGGTATGGGAACGGCCCGCCCACTGCAGGTACAAGGGAATCGGACCCGGGAGCAGCACGTCTGAATATCGGCCATTCAAGTTTGAACACCTGCCCATCCGACGGGTGTCCATCGACTGTTGGGAAAATTATATTCAAACATATTCATATGTCTTTTATAAACAAGTTTCTTCTATAACTTTACAATCATTCAACTTTAAAAAGATTAACCATTCTGAATATATTGTAATATGATCAATATTTCACTTTTCGGTGATGGTAATTTCATTCTTTCATTATTCATAACATTTTTTTGCTCTGTGCCGACCGTGTCAATGAATTATTAAAGTGACAAAAAAGCTTAAGACGTTTAAAAATCTTACCATTGGGCTGGAGTTGCACGGGTTGCCCATTTTGTTGTAACAGGGTGATGAGTTCAGTGGTAGCGCCATGCCATTCGATCACATAGTCCCGCGAAGTTTGCCACGGTTTCAACAGGAACACTCGTGGGTCAGCAGCTGACGTGATGTCTGCGGCGCTTTCCGGTTGAAAGCCACCTTTCTGTCAGCAGAGAAACAAACATTTTGGTGGTTCTGTTCTACATTTGTAGTTAGGTGATCAGTTCCACGGAATTTGCACACCAAAATGTAACTAGGAACCGAATCATAATTTTCACTTTCCCATAACTATGTCTGTTGTAGCTCACCTTCAGCCGAAGTTTGTCATTTGTTTTGCGATAGAAGTACTTTCCAGACTCAAAAAACCGCAGGACAACATGTTTGCCGTCTACGGGTGAACCCTGTTTGTACCAGTACACTTGAACAATCACTGAAAATAGCAATGAAATCCAAAAACACAGTAACAATATTTTGTTGGCTAAAGTTGTGCAAAAGTAAAACTGTGTGCAACATTAAGCACATCCACATTTACAGCCTCTATGTTTGTGCTTTTGTTCAAAATTGCTGGAGCATACAATCGTAATTTATAGTACGTAATTGAAACAGACAGCTTCTTGTTTCTTTACAAGAAGGGGATCCTACATGACAGGAACACTTCTACTTCTACATGTAGTAAACAGCCAACAGTTTAATTCCAGACTCAGCAGCCTTTCATCTAGGTGGGCTAATATCGTAAACTATGGGTAAAATGATCTGAAGAATTCTTCCCAAATTTCTGACTCCAGTTACCAGAATTATTTTAATCCCCAAGGGGTCCTTGATAGAAACCACGTATTTCTTACATCATTTTTGTTTTGTAGTTATTGTATTTGCTCCGGTAGACGAGCTAAGTTTGTATTTGCTCCGGTAGACGAGCTAAGTTTGTATTTGCTCCGGTAGACGAGCTAAGTTTGTATTTGCTCCGGTAGACGAGCTAAGTTTGTATTTGCTCCGGTAGACGAGGGGAAGTTATGAAACTGCATGCCTCTTACCTCTGTGCATGTTGTTTATGTTCAAACTAGTCCGAACAACCTTTCCCGTGTATCCAGATTTACGCCGGGATCTCTTGTATTCCTCGACGAGGTATCCTGTGTACGGTGGGAGTTTGTTTCGAATCTCTCGTAGTTCGATCATGTCAAACTCAATCTGATAAATGAGCAAACGGTCCAGTTATTTCGAGTCCTAGTGTTGTTTGGAATTAGCATGCTCTTTTGAGGTCGTGGTGCTCACACACAAACATACACAAGCACACATGCACATGGACATACAGACACATAGTAGTTAAGAGATGTTTGAAACGTCACAGCATTATGATTTCAATGTGTATATGCTACATGTGGTGTAACAGGCTATACACCCCGACATCGTTTTACTTGTAGATAATAAACTATTCACGCGCGCGCGCACACACACTCGCACAAACACGCACATGCACACACACACATATACTCACATGTTCGCACACGCACATGCACACACGTACATGGGGGCCTGAAGGGTGGGGGCGACAACAATCTACGCTGAATGTAAATTCAGAAACTTCTCGATCACACTTAAGGATAAATTCCAAGTGGCCACAACACACACACATACACACACACACACACTTACACACACACACACACACACACACACACACACATACTCCTACCATATTTTATGCCTCACATCACTTACCTGGTCAGGTGATGTTGACTCCACGTCTCCTTGGGGCGCTGTGTCCATGCTGTGAGAATGGTTGTTCCCCATGTCACAAGCCTGTGCTTCACGTAAGCTAAGAGCAGGCGACAGCACCGAAATATGGGACCAAGACTCTCCACACCTTTATATACCTCAAAAAACAGGATATCTGAAAATAGCAACAGGGACAATGACATCATTCAAGGAAGAAGGGCGTCAACGTTGTCAAAAATGACAGAATTGATTATGTACGGTACGAAGGAACGCCCCCACTTTTACAGAACTCAGTCAAGCAGATCCGATGGGGGCAAGATACCATAAGATTGGCCAGGCCGTATTCAGTTCAGTGGTCCAAATTGCGTGTTGGCGCTGTGCGTGTGTCCACTGTGGGTTATGAAGGGGGGAGGTATCTGAATTGGTGAGGAAGAGTGAACGCTGACGAAATGTATGTAACGAAGTGTATGTGTGCACACTAATGTCCGTGTTCCACGCCTGCCTTGGTCCCGGTGTGCGCCCACAAATGCTTGAAGAGGGGGACGGAGCGCAGAAGGCGCGAGCAATGTAGGGGAAACATACACAGATGGCATGCTCCCCGGGGAAATTTTGCATTTTTAAACCTTCAATAATGCATTTTCCTGCATTTTGAGAGGCAAAGTGACGACCGCTTCTTGAGGTTTGACTACTAGTATGTATGTATGTATGTAAGTCCCATAACCTTGACGGTCGTAGGGGCATCATGACAGCCAGCAGCATGTCTGGACTTGTCACGATGACTCCTCAGGCTTATAATCTTGGCGGCGCCTATCTCCTCTCCAAGATTTGGCTGATACAGACGGGGTTCGCCAGGCCTCCGTCCGGGTGAATGATGTAAATCACCATGTGGCTAAACAAGGCGGAGGTCGCCAGGCCTACGTCCGGGTGATTTGAAGTGAATCACCAACTCCATACATTAGTGTTTGTACCATCGCACACCGGGGCATGCCCCTACTCTTTTTCGAAAGGTGCGGTGGGATCTTTAACGTGCTCGAGGTGTGGCTCTCCTCAAACACGGGACCTCCAGTTTACGTCTTATCCGAGGGACGTCCCTAACCGAAGCTAGGTACTCATTTACACCTGAGTGAAGTGAGGAAAGTCGTGTAAAGTGTCTTTCCCAAGGGCACAAGATCGGTGACAAGGTGGGGTACGAACCCGCAACCTCTGGGGTGTGAGCCGAACGCGCTATGACTACTAGTACGCAGGTCTAATTGCGTAACGAAGACCAATTCAGTAACGCTTAACGCTTGAATTTGGGATGACAAATAACGCGCTACGCAGAATTAAAAGGACGTGAATTAAAATAGCATAGCCCATAACGGTTAACGAAATAGGGCATGCAGGCCCTCGAGGGTCTGCATGGGGAGGTCCTGGCAACGGTTAACGGTAAACTCAGCAGGGCCGGCAACGCTTTTAACTGTAAATTCAGGACGGTCGGCAACGGTTAACGGTAAATTGACAGGCATTTTTATTCCAGCTTCACTAGATTTGGTATCTGAATTTGTGAGACAAAGTTATCACTGACAAAATCAAGTACAGTTTATGAAGCACGCATTAATGGTACTTCACACTAGTGTTCCCAGCCGTCGCAAACAGCAACAGGAGAGACAGCTTATTTAGCTTGTGACTCCTCATTATATTTCTGAAACGAATCATATCTAATTCGAAATGATGAATTATTAATCGTGATGCACTCTATGATATTACTATTGTCGCCGACGTTACCTTAAAACGTGACATAAAAGGCATCAAATTCTATTTCAGGGCGGCAAATTAAAACAAAAAACTCAGGATGAGGACACCTGTCTGATATTGTAAGTTACTGTCATTTCTGAACACATCTTCATCATCATTTCACATTCTAAGCATTTGTGAAATAGCCCCAAAACAAGCTACGTGAGGCGCCTCTTATTTACGGACAACGCCCATGAATACAATGTAGCTGTAAGTAGCAGCGGCAGCCTACGGTGCAAAACAAGCACATCGCATTTTACCCCAGAGATATCAATGTAATTTGGAATAGGATTCAACTTACTACTGTACATGAAAAGAGTTAACAGAAAATTGACATCGAAAATCCAGTTTTGCCACTCAGAAATATCTTTACGTTACGGTCCACTGTTCATTTTGCCTGTCGAAAAGAGCTAGCTACATGTAGGGCAATATTCCCAATGCAATGAATCTGTAAATGTTGTGCATGGCGTCTATAGACCCTGAAGACCAGTGGAAGAGTAGCTTTTCAGTGAGTTAAAACTGAATTGTGATCATATCATTTTCAAACTTCATCCAGCAGTACCGTTCAAATTGTCTATGAGTATCGTTTACCTGGATATCTAACCTTTATCAAAGTTAACTGAACCATATGCATGAACATGTACACCTACAGTTTGTGTTATATCTAGACTACAATTACATTAGGTTAAGTTCGTAGAATCTTATAATACTAGTATTTCTCCTACCGTAGTAGACCGGCCGGTTCAGTCGTATAAGCGTTGTTTCGTTCCAAAACAAGTCGTCTCTCACACCGTTCCGTCTAGCCTTTGGCACCTCTTATTCCAAGGCCTTTACCTGTAACGTTACACCCGCCAACTGACAACATCTCCCATCAGCCTTTGTGCGAAAGTGCCTTCAGTGCTGAGGCACTACAGCTGACTGCCCTTTGACATTGAGACAAAAAAAACAAAGGTTTGAAGAACGAGGTTGCAGAGTCTGGCTAGAGTCGAAGGTGGTCAATGTAGAGGGGTCCGGGGGCATTCTCGCCAGGGACATTTGTATTTACAAACCTTCAATGACGCATTTTCCTGCCTTTTGAGAGGCAAAAGTAGACAAACATTGGTAGGAAATGCCACGAGAAGAAGGTTGATAGGGTCCAGCCCTCACCAGAGCCCTCGATATATTTTTTTAACGGTGTCGCTCAATGCAAGGCCATTGGCCACTTCTAGGCATAGAGCTAGCCTGTAACTGTAACAGCAACTCTTCTCCCTGAGTCAGAAACATCCTCACAAGTAGTGAGGACTAACTGACCCAATAGGAGAAGCAGGGGTTACGAGGCTGGTCGGGAAAATTCCCTACCCCTTTTATATTGACAGAATATCCTTGAAATTCGTCAAAGTAGCGCTATAGCCTATAGCGCCAATGGCCATCTTCGACGTCATTGATCGCGAGATTTTCGTGCCCATCGCAGCATGGGATGCTTTGTTTGCAATGATTTGCGAAGGGTTCTGGGAACGGGTGGGGCTGTTCTATGGTATTCATGAGGGACGTGTCTGGCTTGAATGCTGAAGCCACAAGCGGACGCTCCGAGGGCTAGCTGACGTTTGACTACGAATCCTTCAAGGTTTAGGCGTAACGAAGAATTATTCATTAACGCTTAACGCTGAATTTAGGATGACAACGCTCTATGTAGAAATAAATGACCAATAACGCTTCACGATGAATACACCAATAGCGCTTAACGTTGAATTAGAGCGGACCAGCAACGATTAACGGTGAATTAAAATAGCTCATAACGCTTACGGGAAAAATCATGCAGGCCCTCACGTAAAGCAAAACAATTGGAAATTGTCCCAAAGTAAAACGTGTGCAGTGTCAATGCTAAACCGGCTGATGAATGAACTGGGCCCAACTGATAGCAGCTTGATGGCGCCTGCTTGTTGTAGCTGCGACGTGTGGAGCCGGGACAGCGACCTGTGATGCTGGAAGTAGGCCCTACTGGTGCTGCAGGTAGACCCGGCTGGGATGGCGCTGCGCCCTGTGGTGCTGTAGGTCCTGCTGGACTGAGGTTGCCTGCGGTGCTGGCGCTTGCATCGAAAAGGGACTGGACATCTGAGGTTTCTGCGGATACAAACACGAAACGTGAACGCCGTGTCCAACTAGAGCAGGGAGTCAGGCGAGAAACGGAAACCTAACTGACAAACTCAGACACTGCTCAGGCGCTCAAAGGTGCACAACGTCACGATTACATGAGCTGCCCGAGCCGTCAAGGACCAGGCATTCACAGTTAACGAGAATACAGCAAGGATGAGGAACTCGAGAATCAAAAGGCGAACGATAGTAACGGAAAACCAGATCAAAACCGCTTGACTACAACCCTTCCGAACTTCGACCTCTCGACACTGAGAGCTTGCGGTTCAAACCTTGGCTTTATACCTTGATACGGTCACGGGAGGCGTTGCCTGTCAGGGCTTGAAATATTGGGTGCATGTGCACCTTAGTGCACCCAAATTCTGTGGGTGCACCAGTGCACCCAAATATTTTCTTAGGTTTTCGTATGAAAAGAATGAAAAAGATAGTATTAGTATACAGCGTATTCTTAGCATCCAAGTGTCATAACAATAACAAAATTATTGTTGTACAAACATGTAGTGCTTTCCTTTAGAAATGAATCATATTACTAGTAGTTTTTGCTGACATCATACTTTCATTTTATATGGTCGCAAACTAGACGAAATGAAAAATAATGGGAGCCAGGTGCCGCATACCTGACAAAAGAAAACAAAGGCCACCAGGAGTTACATACCTGAGTCAAGTTCCCTGCCAGACGAGTAAATCTGGGGAAAAATGACAGCAGGAAGTGTACAAAAGTCCTGAAACTCCCAAGCAGCTGGGAAAGGATAAAATACAACCGCCACAAAGCGCGACTATACTAATACTAACATGTGCTCCGTTCACCACGAGATGGACCAACGGAATCCCGGCGGCGACGACTCACATTCCATTTGTTCGGTTTCGAGCTACAGCGTATCTCCTGACGGTAAAACTTGACTCTTCAACATTTTCGGGTGGCGGGGAACTGGAAGCGGACGGAGAGAGCCTGGACTGCTCACTGATAGAAATCTTCCTGTGCTTGCCCTTATATAGAGAGTGAAATGCATCACGTGATCCCACTGGACCAATCACTGAGCATGACAAGTAAGTCGGTGTTGTGAGTTGCGAATCGTGTTGTATTTAATACATTCGAACGAAAGGATCATGTGTTTCGTAAAGAGGGCGGATGCGCCGCGCCGGAACGTAACATTGCTCGTCATCACGATGGTCAAATTTGGGCCCAAATATTCCAACCTTTTCATCGAACAGAATCATGTTCGATATGACGTCATTCGAATCGAATCATGTTCGATATGACGTCAATCGAACCGAACGTTCGTTCGATCCGGGGTTACCCGCGGTCATGTACAGTAAACCCGCGGCTTCAAGCCCGTTTTTACACGGTACCGCCTAACAGTAAAAAAATCACCTTTTCACAAATATAAACCAATTTCGGTACCGTATATCTATGCCCTGTTTTTATAGTGGATATGTAACATGTAACGAAGCTACTGCCGTTATCGTGTGTGACCTTGAAGATCGTAATTGTTGTTTACGGGGATATAAGTTACCCCCTGTACTTACTCACACGACCTGACATGCGTGCAAACATGGTATTTAAACCGCAAGAAAAACAAATTCAATTTACCTCAAAAACGTTTTAAATTGTAGGTAAGACAAAAATCTCGATCTGTGTCGGACGGTATTTTTTAAAGATGGCGGCGTTCTGGAATTATCCGTCTTGAAAGTTGAAAAAGTGCATTTTTGGGCGAATTTTTCTATCTTACCAACACTTTAACTTTGAAATGAAGAAAACTGTCCGACTCAAATCTTAATTTTGTTATACTGTTCTCTAAAATGCAAAAATATGGAATTTTCGGAGAGATTTGGGGTCGGTTTAAATCAGTTGTTTGGTTATTGACGTCGATTGTTCTAGAATAAGCATTCGACGCGTCGAGAGTGATTTCACACACATTTAAGCATTGTAATAAAAACACCAACATTTGAGCTATATGCAGTGCGGATTTTATCACATTTGAACAAGAGAGTCCCCGGGAAACTGTTTATAACTGATGAAAATAATGTTTACCGTTGAGACTGGCACCACGGAACCCGCGCGTGGAACCCCGGTAACCTGATACCCCTCCGTAGAATTGGAAACTTTACCCTAGAAATTGACCGCCGTGCATTTCAGCCCCAATTATCCAAGGTTAAAGACAAAGACAAGACTCAGAATATATAAGAGTATTTCAGTATAAATTGTTACATAACTTTCTTGCTCTCAAAAATAAGTTATATAGATGGAACTTAGCAGAGGACTCATTATGTTCTTATTGTAATTTGGAAGAGGAGACACCTTTACATATTTTTTGCCATTGTACCTCTCTTGTGGGGTTTCTGGGGGATGTGGAGTTTTGGATAAAACAACATGTTGATACAGAAGTCAAGCTCACACCCAGAATTATCATATTAGGCATATCAGTTAATCATCCTATTGTCCTTAATATATTGTTATTGATATTAAAGCTCTCTCTATATAAAAACAGACAGTTTAAGTTGGTCACGATTAAGGGCTTTACATGTTATGTTAAATACTATCATAGACTGGAATATGTGATAGCACAAAACTGTGGGAAAATGGATAAACATATGTTGAAATGGGGTCCACTATATGGTAAATTGTTAGACTGATGTATTGTTTGCAAATGTCTCTGGGTATTTATTTTCTTGTATGTGAACATGTCCTTTGTCTTTATTCTTTGAAATTACAATAAAGATTATTTGGAAAAAAAAAAGACAAGACTCAGAATTCATTGCGGTTTCAAATATATTATCGATCGAGCCGTTGCGTGATCATTGGGAACATGGCAGGTGCCGGAATAGGTCATGCCCACTGACCTGAGAGAAGCACACTACTCCTGGTACTAGTGGTAGCGGTCTTGATTGATCTTGCCGCCTCAATCCAGAAGGGGCTGTTTGCATTCTTCATTGGCCAAGATTAAGAGTTCTCTATGTCTTCATCCAGGTGAGACAGGTCTAGGATCTAGGAATTGGACAAGCGCCTTGTCTTCCTGGTACGTCCATTTGTGTTCAACGGTGAGACAGGTTGATGCACAGTAGGGGAGTGTCCCAAAGACCATGTTTTCTATTTAAAAGTCGTACATGTATACACTGTAATTTGTGTCAACTACGCGACAAAGTGTCCTTTGCTGACTACTGTTTTTCAGATTTCTGAATAGTTTCTGCAGAGATTCACCATATTAAAATCACATCACATCAGTGAAATATATCACTCAGATATAATAAATCATAGCAGCAAAACTGTCACTAACCTGATATCTATCCTTATATCATCAGTCAAACATAATTGTTACAATATTGTACTGTTTGACCATACTACAACTGTTCAATACAGTCAATGATATCATTGGCAAAACAAAACAGTTGAAGAATCATTCGATATATAGACATGTTTTTATCAGTCATCTGAATTGTATGTACGCCAATTTCCAATTTTATTCATACACTATCTGTTAAACTTAGGTATAATAACGTCGGCAATTTCAATGTTAAGTGGATTTTCAAGTGGGAACGGTTCCATCATCAAATCGTTTACAACTCTTTTTATGCGTTTTACTACCCTATATGCCAGACCAATATAAGCTATATATACTATTTAGCTCCCAAGTTAGACCCAAAGTATCAAGTACGCAGTGTCAGTGTATGTGGATGAAACAAAAACCTGACGAAGATTTCATGTTTGTAAATTGGCCTGCTTGGACTTAAAGCAAGAATCTGACCATACGTTCTCACACAAAACGGCCTGCTGCAGTGCAGTGTATTAGATGGCCTTGGGAACGTGGTGGCCCTTGGGCCAAAAAGCTTCCCTGTGACTTCGCCTGTCACTTAATATTACTAATTGTACAATTATGTTGTACGCACACCAGGCTGCATTATACACAATGGAAAATTATCTAAGGCCACAGCAAGTAAATTTTATGGATGACACCCTCCGCAAATTCCAAATCTCATGCGAGCGGGCGAAAAAAAAAGGCGGGCCGAATAAAACAAGGTTCCTACATTTTCACATTTTGACTCACTAAAATGGTTTTTATGCAGTGGGAATATCACTTACACACAACCAGCATCATATATTACTGCATCAAAGTAAGAAACAAAACATTAAATCAGAGCCTTTTCCTGTCTCCTCTCTTCATAGTTATCTGTCATCCACCTTCCGGCATGGCAACAGACATCTTTGCCTATTTCGGCATTTTGATCACTGTCAGAAGGCAACAACATTCCTTGTTTTTTTTTTTTTTCAAAAACAGGCGAAAATTATTGTACGCGCGATGATGTCATCCATAAAAATTACTTGCTGTGGCCTAATTATAACGAACTGACTCCGGGTGGTTCGGAGATATCCGGATAACCATGAATCTTAAATCTGTCAAAGGCCCTTTTCTCACTAGGATAAAACTGACCGGATCGAGCCGAATAGATTCGCTTTGATCCGAATTTAGTCCGGGTCGAAGCTGGATTAAAGTGAATTTACATGTATTCGGCCCGCTCCGGATAATTCTATCCTAATGTGAAGGGTGCAAAGTTTACAACGCCGCGTGGGTGGAACAAACAGACATCGCGGAATGCCGTTGTATGACGCCTTTACATTGCACATTAGAAATATGTACGATTAAACTGATCTAATAGCAGTTTTTATTTGGAACAATAAACACGGCAATGTAATATTTTTCTTGACTCCCACACTCCCTGAACCTGGTGCAAACTATGACCGGTAAACTTTCACCTTATACGCCCTGTACAACAACAAAGTGGTATGAGCCACTATAAATAGACGACAAACTAAATACAGATTCATATCTGATAACCGGGCTCTTCTACAAAGTTGAAGAGTGAGTGTGGTGGCATAAGCTGACTTGGCTTCGCCGACAGCACGACAACATATCTGTGAGTATCTTTCTTTATCCAGCTTTTCCAGTTTCTCTTTCATTGCAAAAATCTTCTATTCCAGAAATTGCCGAAAACCCTAATTTCATCAGATTAGTACATTTTATGGGTGATACGATCAGGACTTCTTATTGTATGTTTTATATAAATACTCTCCAAGCAGAGGTTTGTGAGTTAGATTTTAACCTTTCTTTCACTGCCACAAATACGACTTCTCGCGTCGTCTCAGAGCTCAGAGTGGTATTGTAGACGATGTATCTTTTTTGTTGCACCTGGATATACACTACATGCACTACCCTTCCCCCAACGTTTTCCCAAACACTCGCCAACCAGGTTCAGCTGACGTTTACGTTTGAGAGCACTGGTCAGATTCAGGCTACGTCTACATTTTCATACTAAACGAAATGAATTTTAATGAAAGTCTAATTCGACCCATGAACACGTCATGAACACTGCTGAATATAACTGCTGAATGGTTGGCTGGTGTTCTCTGACTTACAGCCGAACACCAGCCAACCACGGCTGAACCTCCTGACCTCAGAATATTTCAAACATTATCATACATTATTTGAAACATGTGCCTGGTGTACGGCCGAATTTGGCCAAACACCAGCCGACATAGCGCCGACCTACTGCTAACGATGGTTGGGGGCGTTCGGCTTGGGCTCGGTAGGCCAAATTTGTGAATGTGCACGTGTGTGACGGTTTTTTTAGCCGGAGTTATAAGTGTAATGTTTCTCGGTAATGTCACGGAGCATCAGGCAACTTATAATGAAAAAAAAAACAATCATTCACTCCGTTATGATTAAAGTTTTAAACAATACTTATTTTTTTCTACTAACACAATTGCCTGTAACATCATTGCATCATGGAATGCGGAGAAGGGCAGAAAGGGTCACATGAACGACAAAAATATCCAGCACAACAATAGAGCCAATTATGCGGGCAACCATTAATAATAAACCTGTCAACGTTCACAATCGCTGATAATTATCTTCACCCATTCCTTGACCTCGCTGAGGGTCGTGGTGGCACCATGACTCAAAACACTATCCTCCCCCATTTAACTCTGTTTCCCGCCGCTGGCATTGCTTTAACTAAGCTCAGTCCAGTCCACTTTTTTTATATTGTCTTCCCACCTCTTTTTCTCCCTACTACTTTTTCGACTTCCTGGCACTGTCTTTTGTAGTACCGGTTTTGCAAGCCCTTTTTTCTTATTTCGAGGCAACTTGTGATGCGAGCATTACCAGATAGCCATAGGATTGTCGAAGATCTGAAACATTTAAGAGAAAACAGGTAAAACCCATTTGACCTTGCACCGTTCCTGCTTGTGAGATAAGAGACAAAAACACACCAAAACGTCCTGTCCTCAGGCAATTTTACTTCCAGCTCGTTTGGTGCCCAGGTGTCATGGCGCTATTCTAGGCAGACAGACCGCCATGTTAACAAGGCATTCCTAATTTGCATACTGACTACAAGGAGAATTAATATACTCAAAGTGAGACGATTACATGTATACTAGTAGTGAATCACATATAGTGTTGGGGACATGGAAATACTCACTATCTGTTTTGTGTGTTATTGATACTTTTAAAATGTTTTTAAATTTTTTTTTCATTCAGTGTCAAAAAAATAGGTTGTTTTTAAGGCCGCACGCGACATTTTCTGCCAAGTTTTAGTGAAAAAAAATGAGGATTTGTCGCAATAGAGTGCTGTGGGAAGGTTTGTACGGTACTAGGAGAAGACCACGGATCCCAAGGTCAACCATTGACGCCTGTTGTAAAGAGCCGTATCTTTAAATCTGACCGCAGCGCATTACTGATATCCAGGATGTGCTCAAATGTGCCACCGTCTCAGACAAAAGTGCATGGTAGTACTGAGAGTAAAATTCATGAATAGAGACGATTGAAAGTACATGCATATGTGTACGTTAGAGACATTTTACCACCCTCTGTGGCATTTGTGTTATGAACACGTTTAGAATTTTAAGAGTTTTTTTTATCATACATGTATGATACACACAAAGGTTAAATGATGTGTTATATTTGAGGCAGTGTGCGGTGTTTTCTGACAAGTTTTCGTACAGGATGATGTATATGTTGGAGGGGTTTATTTCATTTTTCGTAGAAGTTCAATATGAAGCAATATTGGTAGCTGGTTACGAATATATCACATTTGACTATTTTCCAACGCCCTTCTCCGTTGATTGAAATGACTGATCGTTGTAAAGCATATAATGGCATACTTTCGAATGTATTTCTTCTGTGGTATCTACTTGTACTTTGTAAAATATTTCTGCATGGTTCAACCAGTTTGTACTGACTTCCTTTCGATTTTATTTCTTTTTGTGGTACGTGTATTTTGTATAAATTTTCTGAATCGCATTCCATAAACATTCGATTGTGGTCTTATACTTGAGTCCAGGGCGACACCACCACCTTCGATACAGAAGAAAAGAGCAGCACACAGAAACTCTACTTTGCTGACAGGATGACAGTCCAATGTACATCAGGGTTTTGGAGTTGGATGGTCCTGATGCTGATTGCAAGGCCTGCTTCTATGACTGCGCAAGGTAAAGCACAAATTTTAAGTTCAAATTTATGTCTTTTATCCAGTCATTATTCAGAAAAAGATTCTAACGTTTTTTTGTTTAAAAAATCCACACTTGTTATAAGCCGTGATGTACCCAACTATTTTTTTTCTTAGCACTAGACAATATTCAGATGTTATGTGACATGACCTTAATATAAGGTTAAATACTGCATATAGTTTTTTTTAGCATTTTATACCTTAGACTTGATGTTAGCCTTTCTTAATTTATTATTATCGTTGTAATTTCTTTCTAGTACATTGTACTTTGTACATCCATGCATTTATCCCCCGGGGATTGAACTTGCAAAAAAGCTTCAATGATGCTACGGCGACGCATAAAAATTAGAACCTATCAGCGTTGCCATTATGGGGCCGTCACATTGCGCGTAACATAAACGACATTTACGGCCGTAGTACGCGCGATGTTCCGTCGAGCATGGCGCGAATTTTCTGGATCGCCGGCGATTTTTTGGAGTCGGCCGAAGCTCGCTGACTCGCGAAACGTGTTCTTAACATCAGCAACTAGTCGCCGGCGATTTTTGTAGCCCGTAGCTCGCCCCTGTGCGGCTGAGAGTCGACCGATATTCGGAAGTACATCCCACGAGTCTCGGCCGTATTTCGTCTTTCAAAATCGGGCGACAGTCGCTGAATACGGTCGACCCATGCGCGAGCTTCACGAAATATTCAGGCGACCCTCTTCCGTACCTCGTCCGACTTGCGCAAAGTTTATAAAATCGTGCGTGCTCCGAGCGAGCTTCGTGCCAGCGTCGGACGAAGGTTCTACGAGCCTCGGCCGAGCTCCTGTGAAGTTATTATTTATTCAGCACCTGTGACATTTATTTGAGATTGCATTGACAGTATACTGTGTAAAGTTTGAAGAAGCAACGTCCCGCTGACAACTGATTGTTAACGTTATATTTACGAGAAAGGATAAAAATAGACAAAATCGTCCTTTTTTTCCTTTTGTTACATTAACATTCGTTAATAAACAAAAGCACTTTAAAAAGATGACGAGGTTTTAACTATATAAGGCCAAATGCCTAGATTTTGACCTCAACTGATTGAACGCACATGAAATCCTTTGCTCTTGTCCTTTTAGGAGGTGTGGCCTTATTTCAGATGGCTGTATAATAAACTGACGTTTACACTTGTTCATTCTGGAATGAGGTGGACTTGTTTCTTAGGGTGCCCACAAGAACGTCAGGTAGTTGAAGGTTATATTTCATGGCTCTTTTTACCTCTGTCTACTTTGATGCCATTGAATGAATGGCTACTAAACTTGTTTACCGGAAGATTCATACTATTTTAGACATACTATTTTAGACAGAAGTATAGAGGCAAAGTTTTAGAACAATATAGCTTTGTTCACGTACACGTGTATAAAAAAGATTTTGATATAATGATAATCATTATGTTGTTGTACATCTTGGTTGAATGGTCTAGAGATCGTGCGAGCATCGATAGATCGTCGACCCTAACTCGAGCGACGTACGCCCGTGTGTCGAGCGAGCTTCGGCCGACTCCCCTTTTGTTAAAAATGTGATCTTTTTATCAACCAGACGGCAGTGTAAATTTGTGGCTCTTGCGGCAGTATTTGAGTTGGATCTTTCACAGATTTCTGTTTATATTTCTATTTTATTCTGCCAGTCCGCTCCATTACTTTACTAAGAAATATTACAACAAGTCAAACATAAAAATTTTACGGCGATTGACAGATACGGCCGAGGCTCGTCGACAATGTGACGGGGGCATAATGACGGTGACAGGCGGTCACAGAAACGTCTGATGTAAAAAAAAGTGCTTGCAATTATCTTTAAAGAACATTCTTCTTCAGTCAACTGGATAGAATAATTACCAGAATAGTTTTTAGTCACCTTAAATTAGATTAAATTATCATGGAAAATACCAGATTTTAACATTTACAGGCGAGACAAATTGTAAGTTGCACCACGCCACATAATTATAGTATTTAATCCGTAAATGGTAAAAGGACTATGTCCATAAAATATAATAACGTGTTTCTGACCATTTCAGGCCGACAATGCCCAACGTTGACGCCCCCAACTTACGGAGCTCTAAGTCCTCCCGGACCACACGCCTACCCAAACGGGGTTACCTTCACCTGTAACCCGGGATACGTGCGGAACGGCTGTGCTGCTGCGGCGTGCCAAGCTGACGGAACGTGGAGTAATCCTGTTCCAACATGCAAAAGTAAGGAGACTTGCAATTTGATATATGCTTCACATATAGCAAGCACATAATTAAGGTCATATTCAGTACAAATAGATCTCCGTAATGAAATGTTATTGAGCATTCCGGTCAGCCAATGTCCAATTGACGGCCCCAGCTAACTGGGCGCTCAGTAACACTCCTACCAGACTGTGGTCACCTTTATCTATAACTGACGGGATACAGTGCTCCTGATAAGTGTCAAGCTGACGGAACATGGAGTATATTTATAATAGTGTGAATCACAGACTACGTATATTGTCCAATGTCGTAGTAGAACATGTTGTCAGAAGTTAGATAACGTCATAATCAACTTTGTTTTTTCACGTATATTAATCCTAATTGTAACTTCAGCGAAATGTACCAGCATAGAAGTTCATCTGAGTTGGTAAATTACATATTATTAACAAAGCAAATGCATAATGTTTACTTTCGCATATGGTCTGCTCTGTTATTTCTTACTCAAACACATTCACATAGTTATATGGTGACAGCAGTCTAAATCATTCCTGCTATAAACTGCAACATTATGTAAACCTGTACAGCAGTTACCATGGTAAGAGACAGTTTGCTTCAGGTCATAGAAGCCAGGTCAGAGGTCAGTGTTTGGAACGGAAGGAGAAATGGAGCAAAAACAACATGTTCCTTTGGTAATGATAAAACTGATCTTCAGCTGGAAACAACTACCGGAATTTTTAACCAAATCGCTCGGTCTTCACCAGCTTTCTGACCAAAGTGCTGTAGACACGTGATTCTTTCCAACGTGTGCACCAAGTTAAAATACCTTTACAAGTTTTCAAACCGATCACTCCTCCAGACAGTTTATCAAGAGGTGGTAGAATTAGGCGAAAATTACGTTATAGGGTAAAACTAATATTCGCGACACTCTACTTGGGGGCGTCAGAAGTGTCAGAAGTAAGGTTCAAAGGTCAACCTAAATTGCAAAGATAGCCTCAAAACTGATTGGAAATGATCGTGATTCGGCAAACTTCTGCAACTTCACCCTGATACTAGTCATAGCTCCATATGACTACAGACAAAATAATCAAAACACTATCAAGGTATATATGAAATATGCTTAATATTTTAATACACACTTTATTATTACATACTTAGGAACCAGCACTAATCCTAGACCCTATACCACATCCCATGTGACGACAACCGCTGTATTCGTTACAAATATTACACCTGGAGTATGTGCCATACCTTGCACAACAACGACATTTGGGGATACGACCACGGTTACACCCGGCACAACAACGATATTTGGGGATACGACCACGGTTACACCCGGCACAATAACGACATTTGAAGATACGACCACGGTTACACCCGACACAACAACGACATTTGAAGATACGACCACGTTTACACCCGGCACAACAACTACATTTGAAGATACGACCACGTTTACACCCGGTACAACAACGTCATTTGAAGATACCACCACGTTTACACCCGACACAACAACTACATTTGAAGATACGACCACGGTTACACCCGGCACAACAACGACATTTAAAGATACGACCACGGTTACACCCGGCACAACAACGACATTTGAAGATACGACCACGGTTACAACCGGCACAACAACGACATTGGAAGATACGACCACGGTTACACCCGGCACAACAACGACGATCGAAAATACCACCACGGCTTTACTGGGTACAACAACGTCATTTGAAGATACCACCACGTTTACACCCGACACAACAACTACATTTGAAGATACGACCACGGTTACACCCGGCACAACAACGACATTTGAAGATACGACCACGGTTACACCCGGCACAACAACGACATTTGAAGATACGACCACGTTTACACCCGGCACAACAACGACATTTGAAGATACGACCACGTTTACACCCGGCACAACAACGACATTTGAAGATACGACCACGTTTACACCCGGCACAACAACGACATTGGAAGATACGACCACGTTTACACCCGGCACAACAACGACATTGGAAGATACCACCACGTTTACACCCGACACAACAACGACATTTGAAGATACGACCACGGTTACACCCGGCACAACAACGACATTTGAAGATACGACCACGGTTACACCCGGCACAACAACGACATTTGAAGATACGACCACGTTTACACCCGGCACAACAACGACATTTGAAGATACGACCACGTTTACACCCGGCACAACAACGACATTTGAAGATACGACCACGTTTACACCCGGCACAACAACGACATTTGAAGATACGACCACGTTTACACCCGGCACAACAACGACATTTGAAGATACGACCACGTTTACACCCGGCACAACAACGACATTTGAAGATACGACCACGTTTACACCCGGCACAACAACGACATTTGAAGATACGACCACGTTTACACCCGGCACAACAACGACATTTGAAGATACGACCACGTTTACACCCGGCACAACAACGACATTTGAAGATACGACCACGTTTACACCCGGCACAACAACGACATTTGAAGATACGACCACGTTTACACCCGGCACAACAACGACATTTGAAGATACGACCACGTTTACACCCGGCACAACAACGACATTTGAAGATACGACCACGTTTACACCCGGCACAACAACGACATTTGAAGATACGACCACGTTTACACCCGGCACAACAACTACATTTGAAGATACGACCACGTTTACACCCGGCACAACAACTACATTTGAAGATACCACCACGTTTACACCCGACACAACAACGACATTTGAAGATACGACCACGGTTACACCCGGCACAACAACGACATTTGAAGATACGACCACGTTTACACCCGGCACAACAACGACATTTGAAGATACGACCACGTTTACACCCGGCACAACAACTACATTTGAAGATACGACCACGTTTACACCCGGCACAACAACGACATTGGAAGATACCACCACGTTTACACCCGACACAACAACGACATTTGAAGATACGACCACGGTTACACCCGGCACAACAACGACATTTAAAGATACGACCACGGTTACACCCGGCACAACAACGACATTTGAAGATACGACCACGGTTACACCCGGCACAACAACGACATTTGAAGATACGACCACGGTTACACCCGGCACAACAACGACATTGGAAGATACGACCACGGTTACACCCGGCACAACAACGACATTTGAAGATACGACCACGGTTACACCCGGCACAACAACGACATTTGAAGATACGACCACGGTTACACCCGGCACAACAACGACATTTGAAGATACGACCACGTTTACACCCGGCACAACAACGACATTGGAAGATACCACCACGGCTTCATTGGGTACAACAACGTCATTTGAAGATACCACCACGTTTACACCCGACACAACAACGACATTTGAAGATACGACCACGGTTACACTCGGCACTACAACGGCGATGGAAGATACGACCACGGTTATCCCCGGCACAACAACGACATTGAAGATACGACCACGTTACACCCGGCACAACAACGGTATTTGAAGATACGACCACGGTTACACTCGGCACAACAACGACATTTGAAGATACGACCACGTTTACAACAGGCACAACAACGACATTGGAAGATACGACCACGTTTACACCCGGCACAACAACGGTATTTGAAGATGCGACCACGGTTACACTCGGCACAAGAACGACATTTGAAGATACGACCACGTTTACAACAGGCACAACAACGACATTGGAAGATACGACCACTGTTACACCCGACACAACAACGACATTGGAAGATACGACCACGGTTACACTCGACACAACAACTATATTTGAAGATACGACCACTTTAACACCCGGCACAACAACGTCATTCGAAGGTACGACCACGGTTACACCCGGCACAACAACGGTATTTGAAGATACGACCACGGTTATACTCGACATAACAACTACATTTGAAGATACGACCAAATTAACACCCGGCACAACAACGACATTCGAAGATACGACCACGGTTACATCCGGCACGACGACATTTGAAGATACGACCACGGTTACACCCGGCACAACAACGACATTTGAAGATACGACCACGGTTACACCCGGCACAACAACGACATTGGAAGATACGACCACGGTTACACCCGGCACAACAACGACATTGGAAGATACGACCACGGTTACACCCGGCACAACAACGACATTGGAAGATACGACCACGGTTACACCCGGCACAACAACGACATTGGAAGATACGACCACGGTTACACCCGGCACAACAACGACATTGGAAGATACGACCACAATAACACCCGGCACTACAACGGCAATGGAAGATACGACCACGGTTACACCCGGCACAACAACGACATTGGAAGATACGACCACGGTTACACCCGGCACATTAACGACATTTGAAGATACGACCACCGTTACACCCGGCAAAACGACATTGGAAGATACGACCACGGTTACACCCGGCACAACAACGACATTCGAAGATTCGACCACGGTTACACCCGGCACAACAACGACATTGGAAGATACGACCACGGTTACAACGGGCACAACAACGACATTGGAAGATACGACCACGGTTACACCCGGCACAACAACGACGATCGAAAATACCACCACGGCTTTACCCGGTACAACAACGTCATTTGAAGATACCACCACGGTTACACCCGGCACAACAACGACATTTGAAGATACGACCACGGTTACACCCGGCACAACAACGACATTTGAAGATACGACCACGGTTACACCCGGCACAACAACGACATTTGAAGATACCTCCACGACTTTACCGGGTACAACAACGACATTCGAAGATACAAGCACAACAACATATGGAGTGGGAACCACGTCTGGAGAACCAACCACGGCTACACCAGGTATTGTTCAATTTCAGCATTTATATATCGTTCTTTCTTTAAATTACTTGTCGAGTAAACTGTAAACGTATTCGACGTAAAATATCTGTCCCTAAAACGCGCGTATCAAGTTATTTGAAAGCTAGTTTTTCCGCACCACGCATTTTACAGATATTTAGTAGATATTAAAAACGCATAGTAGACATCAAAAAGTGTAAGAACATACCTGTGCATGTGTGTGCTTTCTGTATTAAAAAATATATAGAGAGAGAGATATAAAGATTCATTATTCAGTTTCTGACCGTTTCAGCCGGACCTTGTCCACCCTTGACCTGCCCAATCAACGGTGGGCTCAGTACCTCAACGACCTCCTACCAGACTGTGGTCACCTTCATCTGTTGTAAACCGGGAGACCAACCAAACGGCTCTGGTAATACAACGTGCCAAGCTGACGGAACATGGAGTAATCCTGTTCCAACATGCACACGTAAGTTTTGAATGAAAGCCCATCTGTAGAATCGATAGTTATAGAGTTCAAACAGAAAATTTTTGGTTTCTTCCGTGTGTTGTTTGAACTCTATAACTACGACTTACAGGTTTGTATGATATGCTAATACAGCAAGGTTTTTCGAATTGTAGTATACAGATATTCACCACATAGTAAAGAGAGTATTAGAAAGTACGTCCTAGTATAACTTCTGGCATATATTTTCTGTCTAAAGATTATTCTCCGTGATACAGTTTATTGAACATTTTAGCCAGACCATGCCCAACGTTGACGCCCCCAACTTCCGGAGCTCTAAGTCCTCCCGGACCACACGCCTACCCAAACGGGGTTACCTTCACCTGTAACCCGGGATACGTGCGGAACGGCTGTGCTGCTGCGGCGTGCCAAGCTGACGGAACGTGGAGTAATCCTGTTCCAACATGCAAAAGTAAGGCGATTGACTTGCAATTTGATATATGCTACAAATGTAGTGATGTCGAAATGTATACTTAGTATACAGACATTCACAATATATAGTATAATGAGGGTAGCTGTTTGTGCTTTCTGTATTTAAAACATGACAGACAGGCATATATCAGAAGAAGACATTTTATATAGAGCATCTTTAGTACACAAATAGATCCCCGTAATAAAAAAAAATATCACCATTCCAGTCAGACAATGCCCAACCCTGGTGGCTCCAACTAACGGTGCGGTCAGTGCCACAGCGACTTCCTACCAGACTGTGGTCACCTTTACCTGTAACACGGGATACGTACTGAACGGTGCTACTGCTGCGGCGTGCCAAGCTGACGGAACATGGAGTAAACCTGTTCCAACATGCACACGTAAGACTGTTCGCAAGTTGTTCTATGCTAGAACCGTAGCAAACATTATCCAGTTGTAATATACATATATTCGCCAGATACTATTAGTTTAAAAAATATCATTAGAGGGCTATACTTACTTCACGGTGATTTTTAGTATGAAATGACGTTTGAGCATCTGCAGTAAAGATATAGATCTACATAATAATCTATTAGGTCTTTGAACATTTAATTTTAATTTTTAACGTTGACGGCCCCAGCTAAAAATGTAGTTTGAAAATATCGAACAAAAAAGCATTTTAGTCTTAAATTCGACGTAATGATTCTCAATGTATTTTCACTGTATGAAAAACCACGTTTCCAAGAGTTTCCAGTCCCGCACACGCCCGTGAAATTCGCCGTGTCCTGGTCGCGTCCATGGATTTCCGGGCTCCGCATGTACGGCCCCGGATATTTCCTTACACTCCCGGATTCGTGCTCGCCGTGCACGTGCACGGAAATTTACGCCCCGCACACCTGGCGTGTGTTGGGGAGCGGCTAACAATAAGGGGTAATTAGGTACAGCGTGTATTCATGTTTCAGGTGATAATTACTTGAACCAAAGTTGCCAGTACTTTAATCTAAGCAAATTAGATATAGAATGATCAAGGATTGTTAGTACAACATTTGAACCTATGCGTCCTTGGCTTGATTTATCGTGATGTCGTCCATACGACAAAGCACATTTGAGCGTAGGGCGCCCCGACGCTGGGGTTATATAACCTACTCGGTCAAAACATGGAGGTAAAATGACCTAAATCTACACTCCGGTCTAAATCTGAATTTTTTATTTTGGAAATAATAGTTTATCCGTGAGGTTCATTACCATGATGTAATCAAACGTTTGACTAAAGGGGTTTGAACTAACGTGACCTGATCAGTTTGTTATGATTTTAGGTACATGTATGGGTAATAATATGCAAGCTTTACATTGTTACGTAGTTCGGTCGATGTGTATTGTGATGTGTCTGACATGGTGTCCATTTATGTGAATAGCCTTTGTGTAAACAAAGGGAGAACTCACAGCGTCCCCACGCCTGGTAAAATACTGAAATCCAGCAAAACAAGTCAACCCTCATGACATTAATTGTGGATTTTGGATACATTTACAAAGAGTAAGGTTATGTTGGAGTTAAAGTGTGGTTTTATTTCACTCAGTGAGCGACAAGTTGTGTAATTCTAGAACGAATAAAGCCATGTAATCATGACGAATTAGAATTATGAAGATCATTTGTCTGCCTTGAAATAAATACATTCACACAATCAGAAACATCCTATCATCTAAGTGTTCAGACTGCCCCTTAACTTAAAACCTATAATATAATAAAAACAAGATCGTTGTAGAATTGAACGCGATCACGTGATTATATGACTGACGACCAATCCTATCTCGCTCTCGCCGGGACCAGCCAATAAGAGACGCGATGCTTTGTTTTGGTGGGTCGTTTGAATCTTGCTTTGTCACAACGACGGTTTGCTTTTTCAAAACACGTTTGTCTCGGCTTGCAAAGATTACTAGTATGTTCCTGAACTAAAATGGCGTCAAACATTCCGTTCTGTTACTTCGTTTTCGCAACGGAAGAAATGACTCTACTACACGGGCCGACAATTTGCCGACAACACCGCAACGAACCAGGAAACCGACGGGAGGAAGGGTAAGCTAAAACAATGATACTATTATATATATGGCACTATCGTTACATATATCTTAAACATGTTGTTTAAAAACCTTGGCTAAGTTGTGCCTACGGCAGAAATATTTATTTTGGCAGGAAGTGCACACTACTTTTTTTACTGATTAATAACATAGTTTATTATTTCTACTTAGAAGTACATCGATATGGTTTGTATGTTGCTCAGAACATATGTATTTTTTTCAGGCGCGGATTTGGGATACTTTGAGACGATTTGAAGAAACTTTATCGCCAGGCTGTCGGAGAGCTCAGAAAAGAAAGAAAGAAAAGCGACTGCAGTCACACAGAAGAGGGTGAGTCTATTTCATTTCATTTTCATTTATTTCGAAACCTTTTAGCCCCGAAGGGCTATGCAAATCTATGCAAATGTATATCTTTGCATACGAAAGCCGACAAGGCTCTTGACAATTTGAATTGTTTTCATTACCGAGGGAAATGTTGTGTTTGTATTGTTCCCATGATTACAATGAAAAGAAACAAGTAGACGTTGATGCTTGATGAATGGAGCCTTTTCATCTGGACAAAATTGTTGCTGTCTGACGTTAAAAACATTCGTTAAAAATGATAAATGACTTCTCCTCGAAATGTGTCCATACAGACGTCCGCATCTTTGCCAGGCTTGTTTATAAAACGTCTAGTACATGTACACGTAACTTCAAATGAAATTCAGAAATGCCTTCGACTTTTGACTTAGATTTTCGTTTTTCCATGTCCTGCAGGCCAGGCTGGAGGCAAACAGGCAGACTGCACACCCAGGCTCAGATCTAAAGGCGAGGGTGCTGTGTTAAAGCGCCCGGCAGGCTCCGACGACCCAGGCCGGCCCCGCTGCACTCCCGCCCAGGGTGCACCCCGCGCCCAGCACGCCGCTCCGGCCTGACTGCGATCACAACCGACACCAACACCACGCCATCCCGCAGACAGACAGGGGGCAGTTTGTCCTTCCAGGATGAAAACGTTTCGCTATGGTCCCCTGAAGCAAGGGGGGGCATACCTCCTGGCCTAAAATCTACAACTAAGCCTCATTTTGTAGAGGCGACAACGCAAACTTTACGAAACCGACAGCTTGTCTTTAACGACATTGTAAATTGAATACGTGTTCATGTAATTAATTTCTGAGCAAATGATCTTTTTTTGTAATGACGTGATATTGTTTTCTGCCAAGCCTCATTTAACTTCATGTTAGGTCTGCAATTATGTTTTTGCTACACGTACATGTATTTTGAAGAACTTTGTTTGAGGCCATCTTTGTTTATTGAAAATTTAGTCTTTTGACTGTTTGTGTAAGCGCCATTCACTTTCATGATCTGAGGGCTATTTTCCTCTTTTAACCTGATGATGTCAGTATTAGTTACTTTTTGACATTTTTTGCTAAAATGGACTTCTATTTGGATGTGACTGTGATAAGATGTGATGTTAATTTACTTTTTAAAGTTAGAGAAAGCTGTTAATTACTAGTAATTTCTGAGTTTACACCGGGTCCAACGATTTTAAAAGTCTACTCCCTGGAAGGCTAGTTCGGGAAAAAGCTATTGTTTCTATGTTTCGGCTACACATATTTGTAAAGTACCAGGTTACATTATTGTATAGTGTTAGCATAGTGCATAACGTGTATACACTATACATAGAGCGTTATTTTTGTCAATCTGTAAATGGCGATCCTGTTTATACCAATAAAACGATGAATGAAGTATAAACATGTATTACTTTTTTTTATGAATGAAATGTGTTCCTAAAACATCGAAATGTGTCCCGGGAGCGGGGGAAGCGATTTCTCGGGAGCCGGGCAGCGAAGCCCCGGGAGCGGGAAGGGGGGTCCCCGAAGTGGGTGCAGTGGGGTCCCGAGAACGGGAACAGCAGGGCCCCGGGAATGGGAGCAACGGGTCCCGGGAACGGGAGCAACCGGTCCCGAGAGCGGGGCGGGTTTTGGCCGGGGGGGGGGTGTAGTACCGGCATGTCCGACCCGTACGTACACGGCGAATTTCCGCTGCCGTGTGGAGAATAATTAGGTGATAATTGCCGCTAAATTATGCATTTTCCAGCAACGCACGGAGCGGTGCACGGCCATTTCCTGCCGTGTACGGGGATGTACAGGGATCGTGTCCGGGCATATAACACCCAGGACACGACCTGCACACAAAAAGTGGTTCATTTCCGGGAGTGTACAGGACATGTACGGGACTGGACACGTTTCGTGTGCAGGTCGGAAACCCCCGGGTTCTACCGGAAACCTAAAATATCCGGGAAAGTGTGCGGTAATTTCTCACACGGAAACTAGGGATTTTGTGCGGTGTTTACGATGCGTAACTTTCTTCCCACACTAGTGTACATAAAGATCAAATTTTCAACGACCACTGAGGCTTTCATCATGATTACTCGCCAGAGAACCAACTTGCATAAACTTCAAGGATGGTTCTCAATGTAGTCAATAATGTTGAACTTTTAAAAATGACCCAAAAAGGACAAAAGATTACGGCATCTGTAGCAACATCTTTTTAAATGTTGTTAAATACTGAGCTGGTCTCATCTTGCTTTATCTGTTCGTCTGTAGAAATGGATGGATGCGATCCTAACCCGTGCGACCCCAATGCTCAATGTACAGACGTGCCAGCTCCTGGGATCGGTGCGACCTGTACTTGTAACATTGGATATGAAGGGGATGGAAAAATAAATGGGACAAGATGCACAGGTATTGCAACAGCGAAGATGTTTGGTCTATATGTGTTCATATGATGTCAATTGGATCCTGAAAGCCCCAAACAAACACGCTTATTCTCCATTTCTGGCTTTTTTTTTACCCCGTAAAGGAGGCCAGTGACCTCTGGCGGAATCTTGCAAACGGTTTGTGTGTGTGTGTGTGTGTGTGTGTGTGTGTGTGTGTGTGTGTGTGTGTGTGTGTGTGTGTGTTCGAAGCTGTAACCCGCGATCTGCTGGCTGCATTGTCAAGGATTCGTCAGAAGGATGACGACTATTTTTTTTCTCTTATGACTTTCAAAACGGTCCACCTACATGTAAGCTATTTAGGATCCTAAAACATGCATTCCTAAAAACATACTTTTAGTAGAATTTAGACAAACTTGGCATATAGAATTCTTCTATGCATCTCAAGTATGGAAATAATAACACCCTGTGCATGTTACAGCAAAGTTACAATCAAGTAAAATTTGAATCGTTCCTCTTGCTCCACAGTGAAAGTCAGAGTCACCCGGACTGACGTGGCCGCTGCGTCTGCTGGAGGTGCCGTGATCATGGTGCTCCTGATCGTGACCGTTTTTCGTAGCGTGGATTCAGAGAGAAGGAATCGTGATACATATTATAACATCGAGGCGTAACCTGGAGTTCTGTACATAAGAAAAAAAATTGGGCCATGGTTTTAGATAACTGGTGTTACTTTTCTTTGTCAACCATTTAGTGACTGTAACAATAGCGTCAAAATATGTATTAATCAACATGAAAGTTCATCTGAGTTGGTAAATTACATTATAAAGAAGTTAAACTGTTCTCCAACTCAAAATTTGACTCACCGGAATTTTCGACTGAATCACTCAGTCTTCCTCAGCTATCTGACCCAAATGCTGTGGACCCAAATGTAGGGGCTCAGAAATACCCTTTACGCATGGGAGGACTACAAGTGTTTTTCTGTTTTTCCCTCCCGTTCCCTGACTCTCTTGGGGTTTAGAACGGGGTTGTCTAGGCTTTCTTAATAAGCCAGAGTGACTGAGTGATTCAGTCGAAAATTCCGGTGAGTCAAATTTTGAGTTGGAGACAAGTTTAACTTCGTCATGTATTAATGAAGTTTTATGTTTTAATTTTTGATGCAACAAAAGAAGTTCTATCACCCAGGGCTTTCGACCAGTCACTCCGGTCTTCCTCATCAGTCTTCCTCATGTCGGTCCCCGTCGCGTGAAGGGTGATGGTCCCTGATGTATATAGCCTCTTTTACCCCTATCAAGAAGTAGTCATGTTCGACTGCGGTTTTTTTTCACAGTGTTTGGTGAAATAGAATGCCCAGATGAGATGACCCTTCTCGTAACTGGAACACATCTGCTCCACGATGGACATCAATTTCGTGACATATCCTGTTATGAATGTAAGGAAAATCACGAATTATATAATTAGTTGGGACTAACGGACTAGTCAACTCTTATAACCTTTGGGAAACATGCAATGCAGTAGTTTGCCACTGTTTTACAACAAAGTTGGCTTCTCCAACACTTTCCGTACAATGTGTCCCCCCTTATTGTACTTGATCTAATTGAAATGTGCCGAATACTATTCTCTAAAGATATTGAAAATCCAAAACGCTACCTGCTTACTTACTTCCAACACAAAGATAATGGAATAAGACAACTGTATATGATGTTTCTACATTTGTGAATACTTTAACTATGAATAAATATCATACTTGTATAAAAGTTCATCTAAGTTGGTAAAATACAAAATTAAACTGTTCTTTAACTTAAGAAAGTTGCCTCACCGGAATTTTTGACCGAATCATTCGGTCTTCATCAGCTTTTTGACCCAAGTGCTGTAGACACGTGACTTTTACCAACGTGTGACTTCAGCACCGGGTCAAAGTTCGTCGAAAGTTGGTACCACCAGTCTGCAGCACTCGGGTTTGATTCCCATCATATTGAAAGGAGTAAAACTGGTAGTCACGACAAAATTCAGCTCAGAGAAGCTTTCATAATTGTCAATCATACGTAACGTTACATGAAATTCATTTTACTGTTGCATACCGGTAATGTTCCGCACCCCTTAATGACAGTGGTATCGTCAAGTGCCATTATTATTTCTATGGCAATGGGCGTTTCAATGTTGTGAAGTATGGGGGACAACCTAGCTTGCTGCTGCCAGTTCGAAGGGTAACAGTTATATAATCCACAATAGTTGGTAGCTACTACTGACAGCAACTATTAGTAATCAATACATTTTTGGTAATACGTAGAGGTTTTATACGATATTACAATAACAAATACGTAGATTCATGTAAAGTAACACTTGGCAATGGTTCGTCCCAGTTCTCATTTCGCGCCGTTCTCATTTCGCTCCGTTCTTATTTCACGCCGTTTTTCGTCTGACTTTTCTGTCAACGGATCGTCTCCGTGTAAGCCGTGACTGAAGCAGCAAACAACACGCATACTAGGTAAACATGGAATTTGGTTGGATTAAAAATTAATTAGATGAGATACTTGCATCTCTGCTATGTCCAGGTTACCCGTGTAGGCCATGTATGCCACTCTATGGGCATGTAACTTTGTACGCTTTTGTAGGTCCCTCCGAGGCAGTCACGATACATTAATCAAGCCGAAACATACACGTGATGATGCTGTCTCCCAGTCTCCAGGTTTACGAGTCTTTGCTCATATTTCTGTAATTGAATTACTTACCACTTTATTTTTACATGCTTTGTTATTTTCTGGCCATCTTCATTGGGTTACATTGTCTTGCAGCTCATTTGTTTCTCTAAAGATCCAAGATGTTAATTACAATGATTGGCTGTTTCCAGGTTGTTGAGGAGGAAGGACAGTGACGGTCTATCGCTGTTGTTGTTCTTCCTCAAATTACATCTTCCTGCAGCAGATCTTCGACAATCAGAAGAATGTCTAGCTCCCTCTTGAGATATTGTAGCATGTTGCCCAACACGGCATTGTACTCTGGAAGTAAAAAGCAGAACTACCTTGATATGTGGCAATAACACTTTGCATCGAATAATGGAATTGATACCGTTAGAAACCTATGTATGCGAGAAAGTCCCCAAGCCGTCAGAAAGGTCAGGTGTGATTTGAAAACCAAAGTAACCAAAAGCACATAAGGCAGGGGTGTACCGTAAAGATTCACTGAGGGTGGCGTTCCAGACATGCGGCTTCGGTGACAAATAAAGGACATGCAGATTGTCTTCTTGTCGCAGAAGGTCATATCATCCCCTGGATTGCGGAGGCGAAGGGCCTCCTGCCTAACATCGGGGAACGTCGGCGGATTTGCCTCGCTAGCTGACCTTATATACTAGCGCAACTGTCTCTCCAGGTCTTTATCCCTCTAGCCACCCTCTATCCCTTAGCATAGTATCCTCCCCTTCTAATGAACTTCCCCGCCTCCTGGCTGCTCCTTTTAGGAGTTCCTGTAAGCTCAGTGCGTATATGGTTATGGATTCCCCCCTCTTTTGTTCTCTAGCATAAAACATCCCCATGATAACTGACACTGGGGCAGTGTCCCCAAATGTCGCTTTCAAAGCTAGCATCACTCACTTTCTTCTTGTCTTTTTGTTCATCATTCGATAATACGGCTATCTGGCGCTTGGGCTGCCCATCGAGATTTCTATAAAGTAACCTGCCTGTTGTGCCTCTTGGGTGTTGTACAGGAAAAAAACACTATCCATCTCGTCTAACCCACCGGCATGGAAACAGACATCTTTGCCCATTTTCGGCATGTTGACCACTGTCAGGGGGCAACACATTTTTCCCCCTAAAATCAGACGAAAATTACTTGCTGTGGATTCGTTTCTAAGTTAAGTTCATTTTATATGTGGAAAGCAATAGTTTAGCACTAACAACCTGGTAGTCGAAAGACTACATGTTGTTATTGACTTTATTCAGTGATACGTTGTTTTTTTCATACAGAGGCGTATTTGGTGTAGTTGAATCAAACTGGGTTTAAATGTAGACATATCTCAGGGTTCCAAATATGGGCATGCGTTAGGACGCTAAATATGGACATCGGTTAAGAACTTGGGATGTTTATGCAGCTGTAGATGTACCTGTCTGGTCACTGTATAGCCCCAAGTAAAACAATAGAAGTGATGTGCTGAGAAACATGTGCTTTTATTGGACCACAGAGTGTAACAGATACACTCGGTGAAAATGTTTAAAAGCTATATTCTAGCCATTTTTCTACTCAAAGATAAGCTCTTTGCGGCTTCTTCGACCGTGAAGTCTGGATCATCCGAGGTCAACGTCCTCTCGGATGTCTAGCACCGCTTGGACGTTGCCCAGCCCTCCAGGTCACCGACTTTGAAAGTCTGCAATAATCGAATAGATATAATATAAACCTTGTAAATGCCATGTTTAACATCTCCTATATGACATTTTGTAATTAGACTATGGGCTATAACAAAGACTTAACTAACAAAAAAAAAACACGGATAATTGTAGGTTAATCAAGTACTACATCTAACACACATACACCGAGACCTGTCAATTGCAGTTGGGCATGATAAAATATTTGATCAAATAGAAAGATAAAATCTTTTTTACATGTTTTGTCTGGTAGCTATTTACAAATACTGTAAGTTATGACGTTGTAGATATAATAACACACTTCTGCATGGTAAGCAATATTACTTCTTTTATCGTTTGGTAAGTTAATAAGTTTTAATTGTGCTTATTGCTTCTCAGAACACATACCACACGTATGGTGTTGTCGTCGACAAAATGGCGGCGGGTGTGAACAGTAAGACCCTTCCCGTCATGGTTTGGGTACACGGAAACCAGGTCCTCTCCTTCTATGGTGTAGGTCACCTGATGGATTTAACAGAGTTGAAACAAACACGTAGAATACCGCAATATTATTGTAATAAATCGTACACTCACGTCTCCTTAGTAATTCATACATATAGAATATAGATGATTATCTTATAGCCAGAAGATGTCGGCCAATCAGAAGGCTCCATTTCCATTAGTTATCAGGCCGTAACATCAAAAGTGGTCGGTTATTCGAATACCCGACCACTTTTTGGACCGTACCATTATACAGGGGACAGGACACTAACAGTAAAATTACACACTCGGTGGTTTCTTCGGTGGTTATCGCACCTGATCAGGGATTATCTCACCATATACACCTCGGGGCAGCCCATTAACCGTTTATGGTGTCCAGGACCTCTATAATTTGCACAGAATTTAGGTCATTTCCTTACCTTCCTTTTCGTGCCGTTCGGGTCGGTTTCCTCGCCCTCCACTCCCAGGGTGAAGGTGTTCTCCATAGTTTTGCCCATGAACTCCACCTTAGATGTCTTGACGTTCCCTGACAGGGAAGAGTTGATGGGATATTCTGCATCCTTCATCTGGTCCCACATATGAGGTGGAAGGCCTGCAAGAATGGAACACATAAATTTGCCAGTGTGAGCTACAGGGGTGCCAAAGAATTCATAGGAACTTTACGGAAGTCATACGAATTTTACGGAATTCATAGGAATTTTACGGAATTCATAGGAATTTTACGGAATTCATAGGAATTTTACGGAATTCGTATGTTTCCTTGTAATGGATCGTATGGATTCTGTAAAATTCCTATGAATTCCTTGACATTCCTATGAATTCCGTCAAATTCCTATAAATTCCGTCAAATTCCAATGGATTCAGTAAAATTCCTATAAGTTATGTAAAACTCCTATGAATTCCGTAAAATCCCTATTAATTATTTGTCGCACACCCACCCCGAGCTACACTTGCAACATTCTTCGGGCTCCTTTGGTGATCAAATAACGTGAAAAGTCTGCATGTGTAATACAAAACCCCACAGTCGAGAGCAAGTCCTCTATTTCATCAAGATATAATGAAGTGTTCTGTTTGTCTGTATGGGTGTCTGGCCCATGATCTTTGTCTAAGCAAAATAATACGCCTAAATGGACTAGAGTCTGTCAACCCTGATAGCATTGTTAGAGTACTACGTAAATCCGAGCAACTCAAACATGGTTAAAACAAACTGGGCCAAAAATCCTGGCGTCGGACCCTAGTTGTTTACTCGCACATTTGATTTGATACCTGGGTTGCTACACATGTTTTCAACGCATGGTGGTAGCAACTATTTGTCCCTGCTTGCCAGCTTTTTCATGCTACAAATCTAGTACTCGACACAAAATCCCCTATACATTGGGGATTTGTATCCGGTATATTCGGCTGACGGTAACTGCTATCTGTACACCGCTGCTGCCTTCTCTTCAAACCACTCGACCTGATTGTCAGACTACCAACTTGACCTACACGTAAAGCCACACGCGTCTGTACCACTACACCTGACCTACACTACTGTCCCACACACAACAACCATGTCTCAAATAACATAACCCAAACGTCACGGACACGTACCAAGCTTCTCCATGATCTGCTTGTAGTTGTCCGAATTTTCTCCGTGCTTCCATTTCCCAAGGTGGACTTGTTCACGTCGAAAGGCATGTTGTAGAGAGGTTGAGAGAGATCGTGCGGGGGTTGTAGTGTAGTCGTAGTCTGGTGGAGGTGCGCTCAGGTGTGAGAAAAACGCTGGCTCGGCACCGCTTTAAGTAAAGGGCAGGCGACCTTGTGTACCTATAGGGCCGCCGTAAGTTAATATCATGGATATTGGCTTTGGGCCAATACTCTCCAAGCAGAGGTTTGGGTTTTGGCTTAATTTTGGCGTGATTTTAGCCTTTTTATCGGAATTTTTTTTTTTTTTTGCACTGGGATTTTTTTACGCCAACAAAAGAAAAGAGATACCAGTGCAAAAAAAATGTCCAGTAGAATAAGCCTAAAACAGGCCAGAAATAATCTAACACTGCTGGGAGAGTACTGGAGCTAGAGAACTTTGTTGGGGTCAAACTTATGACGTTAAATTGATAACGTACTTACGTCAGATTTGTTTATAGGTTAAGTTCATGGTTTTGTAGAAAGCAGGAGTTTAACACTAATGATCTGGTAGTCAAAATACTACATGTGGTTATTGAATTTATTTATCGATACTTTTTTGCATGCAGCGAATATTTGGTGTATTTGACTTAAACTGGCCTCAAACGTTAACACACCCCATGGCTCCAAATATGGGCATGTATTAGGACGCTAAATATGGACAGTGCATCGGTTCAGAACTTGCGATGCCAAATATGGGCATTCGCTCACTAGGTCGAATGACTCATTGAAGAACAAACATTATTGACTAAATATGTGGTATTTAATCGCCTTTTCTTCTCGGGGCCAGGTACTTAAACATGCCGTCCGGCTCATAGTTACTCCATGTAAAGGTTGTTGATTTTATGTAGCCCTTGGACAAAAGAAGCACATCGGCAGAACGTACTGCTCCTGCACGAAACCAATAATGTATTGTGCATAGCACTTCGGCAGAAGGTCTTATATAAGGTTGTATTGGCTCATATAAGGTTAGCATTCCGACTGTAGTTTCCAAATGGGGTGTTCGAAAAGGTACCTCAGGGTTCTGCGCAGGCGCAGTACGTTCTGCCGACGTGCTGACAAAATCATTAGTAATCATTACCTTCGCCAAGAAGGTGTGTTCAGAAGCGTTTGTCCGTCTGTTTGTTTGTTTGTCTGTAAACAGCATAACTCAAGAAGCTTAATATGCATTGACATGAAACTTGGTAGGTGGGCAGGTCTTCATAAGAGCTAGAAATGATCAGATTTTGGGCCCCCTGGCGGCTTTCCTAGGTACTGAATAACTAGAAGTAAATTGTAGTTATATTAATTCTTGGACAGCTGTAGTTGAAAGGGGATGTTGGACAACTGCAACTAAAAGACAATGTGTCCGAAAGTACCTCAGATGAAGGGCTGGCTATAAAATGAGCATTTGACAACTAACTGTAGCCTGTGTGCTATCTGATTTGCAACCGGGGGATTAAACTGCAGTTTGTAGAGACCCCGACAGGGGGCGTCTTTGTATCACTGTCAACAACTGATCACAGTCATAGCTCACGGATCCAAAGTTTTCATGGTACCTGACCAAACATAGCCTCCTTGGTGAAGGTAAAATCTGTCACTTTGTCTGTTCCCCATTCGACTGCTGACCGTCACCTTCCTTGTTGTGAGTCTACCATTGTGATTTCTTTCCAATTTTAGCACACCAAAACTCTCTAATCTCCAAGTAGATCTTTTGATTTGCTGTATCAAGACAGCATCAAATGGCAAGACTGTATCATTGGCGGAGCAGTATCCAATACTCCATAAAACAGATACCAGTACAGAAATGCAAGCCCGATAAAACGCCTAAAACAGGGCAAGTAAGTTCTATTCTGCAATAAATGATTAGTGCTTATTACCTCCATGAAAAATGGAGGTATTGTTTTTGGCATGTATGTGTGTGTTTCCGCACTTATAACTTCATAACGCCTTTATGAATGACAGATAGCTTATCCTGTAGGAACTGCAGGATGACGACTTAATTTGCATAATTAATGAGGGAATTCTATAATTAAAGTGTTTTATATAATAGTACTGCTATACGTGTAATCTATTTAATCTGTGGCAGGCGGAACATCAACAGATATGCAAATTATGCAAATGATTACATTATTTACATAATTAATATGAAAATTGTGTGACTCCTTATTGGTGAATGATGGGAATTTTATACCTTGTGACATGTGTAAGTTACTTAAAGGTTAACACCGCTGCATATATTATGTTAATGTGGAGGTAATGTGCATAATTAATGAGGACATGTCATTTCCAAAAAACCTATATTTCATGGAGGTATGAGATCTACGAATTCTTGTTGTTTGTTTTACTAGGATCTCCATTAGTGTTTCGGCCACACAGACTTAATTTTATGGATGGCATCCTCTGAAGACCCCCAAACTAGTGCGCGCGGGCGAATAAAAACAAATTCCGGCCAAAAATAAAAATGCTACTAAACCACAGGAATACAAAGCTAGTATTGTGAATTTACGGCAATACATAGCGACGTATATGACCAGCCGGCACACGATGGCTCTTTGTGGAATTTATAAATCGGCACTGTACGTATGTACTGAGTTCTTGAGTCGTGGAGCTTCGGCAGCCTGGGTGCCATCCTCCAGAGTTACCACAGGCCAACTACCATGGACTACCCAGGCATAGAGCCAGGCCAGAGCCTCCGAGGGAGGACGTTTTTTTTTTTTTAATTGAGAACAGGCGAAAATCAATGCGCGCGTGCGGTAGCTGCGAAAGGTCTCGGGGTCAATCCCTGGCCGACCCCTTGGCTAGACGTTATGTCATTGGGAAAGGCGCTTGACAGGAATTTCCTCACTCCACCCAAGTGTGAAATGGGTACCTGACTTTAGTTGTGGGGCTAGAAGTTAGTGGAAGAAGAGGGATGGGCTCCATCTTTCAATACCGCGCCCTATATAGATTAGTCTCCACCAGACTCCTTTTGCAGGCTAAACAAGTAAATTCTGAGATTTTATACCTCCGGGCTTTTTATTGTGTATTCTTATATGTTGTTTGTTATGAATAGTTGATGGTGTTAAATTTTATGTGTTAGATTTAGAGTTCCAGGTTGTGTTAACACAGGGCAACATTTTCATCTGCAGTTTATTGTACCCATGAACTTATGAAATTCTATTTAATCGGCCGCAAGGAACTCGTAATGAAACTCAGAATGACAACCGGAACCGTTAAATCAGACGTTAAAACCACAAACATTTTGATCGAAAACATAGTGACTGGGTTCCGAAATGTCACATACAGAAGCTTGTTGCTTATAGTACGTCAAATATACAATGGTTTACAAGAAGTTGTAGTAATATAGGCACGTATGCAAAATTTGCATAATATCATTTGCATACTTGCTACCTTTACCAGACACCGTGCGCCCTTAACACTTCCGCGTTTGATCCAAGTCAAAAAACACCATAAATCCGCAAAGAAATATATATTTTTACCAATGGTTCTTTGAATTGTGCATATTTTCACTGAATCTGGCTATGCAAACCTGGAAAACAGCGTTTTGGTGCATATTTTTAAACAAAGAATATCGATACCGGACACCCCTCTGGGCGAAAGGTCATGCAAGTGGACGAGACTTGTAATACTTTAAAAACACCAAGGTCAAATGTTGCGACCATTTTCACGCTCAAAGGGGTGTTTTGGGGCCAATAAAGGCACCATTTTCCCGCCCGAAAACACACATACAATAAAAACAAAAGAATGTGCATCATCTACAGCCCAATAGCAAAACATATACCGAGTCCCAAAAGAATCCGTCCACCTAAACGCAAGAAACAGCTGCGAACGTGAAAATCTACATCTCCCACAAAACCCTTCCGCGGAAGGATATATCCTCCCCCGGCGGCAATAAATCGTACAAATCGGCCTAAAAAGGGCATATGATTGGACAGAGGTATTTCCCGGCCATCGAGGGTCCAATTCGTGCAGACGAATTGGTTGCAACCGGGAAACACCTCTGGCCAATTATATGCCTTTTTAGGCCGATTTCCACGACTTAAATCAGCCTACAAAAAGAGCCTGGTGGAGACTAGCCCTAGACATAAGCCCTAAACAACCCACTGCCCCTACGGCCAGAAAAAAAGGTATGGGACTATCTTTACATTTCGCTGTGGCCTCTTACCAGGGATCATAACACAGCAAATTCTAATTTGAGTTTATGTAATTCTAATATACCAAAGAACTGTTTCAACGTGAAACGTTAGATGCTACAAAAACATCATTTTCCCTTCTAACGTGTAAAACGACAGCATCAAATTAAATACATGTGCAGTAGTTTCTGGGGTACTTAGGATATAATACGGCTTAATGAAAGTAAGAAACTGATTATCTACAAAATTAAAGTCGCCACAAATTATTAAAACTTTGTCCTGTTGCTACTCTGAAAATACACTGAAAGTTCTTTCAAGAAATTTCTCCTTTCTGCTCCTTTCACAGGTGCATATACATTACACAATTTAAACTTATTCTTTCCTTTATAAATGTCACAAGATATAACTCTTCCATTCTGGTCTTTAACAGTGTTATTATTGTACCATTTTGTGTTTGGGGGAAAACAAGACACCAACCCCAGCACACCAGCTTGACTTTCCTGGGTTCCAAATAGTATATCCCCCCCACTGTTTGGTCCAAGCCTGTTGATCTTTGCCACTATCAACATAACACTCTTGTAAACAAATTATATCCACTTTCAGTTCTTTCAAGTACCTGTAAATTCCTCTTCTTATGGTTTCATCTTTCATTCCATTAACATTCAAGGTAATGATTTGCAAAGACATGATAACACTGAGAAGAAAGAAAGGAAAGCATCGAAACGGTTCCATTTTGTTTGATAAGATTCTAGTTCCGTGAGACTTTTCCCAAGGACCTCTTCAGGGTGTTGCAGACATGTGGGAGGCTCACTCTGACGGAAACTTACTTAGGTGTGAACACGACGGTGACAAACACCTCAGCGCAATAGGTTTACGTTGGTGGTGGACCTTGTTATGGTTTGCAAACTTTTTGAAAACACACTGAAATCCCCTAAGGCTGCATGGTTTCTCGTCACATTTCATTGCAACATCATTTTTCACCAACTTACTTCTAGAGAGTTTCTCTTTAGCTTTTTTAATCAAAGCGGTTCTATCTAGTTTCTTTTTCTGTGACTGAGGAGTGGAATCCTCACTGGAGTCATTGGCAGGTCTAGATCGCTTGTTTGAATGAATCTTCCATTCCACATCATCATTTTCTCTGTCCCCTTCATGTTCGGCTTGCGGGACACTCCCCTGTTCCAAAGCCTGACTACTACAAGAAGCCGCCATTTTTAAAGGGGAATAAGACAATGTACATTTATCCTCAGTTTTCTTAGCCTCTAATACAGGAATCCTTCTTCATCTCCTAGCTGGGATAGGTTTTTTTAACTTGCGTCTCTTCTACTGAGGAAGACTCAGGGCTTTCAATCGGAACTCTTTGCTCTTCCACTCTGCCCTCCTGACTGGAGGAAGTGCAAGATTCAGTACTGTATTCTGCAGATTTCTTATTCCTATCGCCATCTTTGACTTGTCCTCCTACAATGCTGTTATAACAAGGCAGACATACCATCTTCTCATCTGAGGCACAACCGTCGCAAACCTGCATTTTACACTCTTCGGTTCTTACCTCCTTACCACATGTAGTACACTCTGTCAATTCCTTAACATTAACAGCAAGCTTATACAACCCTCTCTTGTCCTGGGGGTTCTATGCCGTCTTTCTGTTTTCGGTCTTTCTACATCGTTTGTAATTGTATTGATTTATAAAAAAAAGGACCTTGAGTAATCCTTGTCCAAAGGACAAGTGACAGGTCTCCAGCTTCATATGACCGATAGTTCCTACATATGACTGATAGGAACGTAGTACTAATGTATTTGTGATAGGTTCCTGAGGTGTCCGGACGGATGGGCAGTCCCTCGCAAAGTGGCCGAACCCGTTACATGCTCTGCACTGGTCCGCTGCGAGGCCTGAGACGGGCGCATGCAGGGTGACGCCGGTCGAATTCATCGTCGCACTTGGCAAAAATAAGTTAGTAAACGTCGGTGTTTTCCGTGCCGCCTTAACCGTGATGCTCGGCATCGTAGAGCCACAAAATCACGAACGATCGTTATTATAATTACCTTTACGCCACTTGTTGACCAACTCCGCTATGGCCGCCTGCTCAGGGTCACCCACAAACTTATTACCAGGACCTGATAATCTCCTGGCCCGGCCTCTACCGCTGAATCGAACGCAGATGCTGCAAATGCCCACTTACGGGCGTTGGGGTGTGCCGACGATCTAGCATCAGAGGTAATTATAGGGGGCTTGTATAACGATCTTTTCATGCTCTTCTTTTCTGACACCTACCTAATACTAAATACCATAACTATCGATAGCTTATTGAGTTATACTGTTACACAACAAAACCACAAGCAAACACTAATGGCTTGTACGAGAATGTATACGCCAAGAGGTCATTAGAAGTACGGACAGTATAGTGCAAGCGCAACTCCTGAACGAAGAAGCAGGAATAGAACAACCGCTATTGATGCTCAACGATTCGAAGGTCGCTCTCATGATCAACACTGTGCTGAAGGACTAACGACACTTTACATATTCATAGTCTTGTTCAAGGAGTCAGACAGACCTTATGGAAATTCTTAGATTTTACACCATTTACTGCGTCTATCACATTCAAGCAGATCTGAACAAATAAACAGAAAGAAGTAAAGAAAAATCTACCAAGGAAAGATACAAGTACATCTGTAGATTATGACTTGTTAAGCATGAATCCTCGTCAAATGTCTGTACTGTGCATGTCACGTTTATTCAAACGGTTTACACGATATAAGGTACAAATTAAGTTGTACAGATACACCAAAATGATTGCATTGAAACATGATACATTCCAAGCATCGTTATAATTGTATATTTTTGCCCGATGAGCTAAGATCCCCGCACACAATAATACATCAATGAATTCTTCTTATTCATTCACTAGAATATTAAGCAAGAAGCACAATTTATTATGTGTCGCCCTCTACTCAAAAACATAAAACGAGAGTAAAACAATGACAAAATACATACATAATTAAAAGGTGGGTAAAAGAAAAATGAGTATAAACAAGATAGGTTGGTGATCTATAAATTACGAGAATCTACCTGTACAATGAATAAAGTTTTGAACTATATCGAAGACATTACTGTTTTGTGAATGTGAAAGTGATGTGGCCCCCGTAGCAGTAAGGAAAATAAAGAACTGTCATTGAGATGCTGTAACTCTACTTTGTTGGAAAGAGATTATAACAGAGTACTTCCTTGACTAGTATGATGTTTACAGTGTAGAAGGTAGTGTTCAGTTATTTCACCATGATAGCCGCATTTACATCAAGGGATCACATGTATCAATTGCTTCAAACCATCATTGTACATGTATACTCATGTATTGTACATGTACATGCAGCTCAACAGAAAATGTATTGAAATGATTGAAGCACGAAAGTTCATCTGAGTTGGTAACATACATTAAGCTGTTCACCAACTGATCCGGTCGAAAATTCCGCTGAGTCAAATTTCTTGAATACTTGAGAACTGACAAATGACTGATGTGTACATACGTTCAAGTAACTTCTACGAAATACACTACAGCACAAATATTGGCACCTCAGACCTACTAGTACCATCTTCTACTGATAATATAATGCCTAATCAGACCTTGTACATTAAAACAAAGGCATGCTTATCATAAAAGCTTGGCTAGTACAGCAAAGTTATGTTAGTTTAAATAAACATAAAAGTCAATGCCAAATACACTTAAAGCTGTTACATGCTAAGATGTTGAAGTGAACAGTACTACAATTGTACTATTTTATTTCTTCAACAGGCAGACAACAATTCACACACAGACTCAGGGATAGCAGATAAGTTTCCCCAGGGTGTAATAACCTTCTTCATTACGCCCCCGATATCCACCAGTATCCCCGAACCTGAGCTGGGTGACCGGCAGGTCATCCTTGTTGGACAGGAACCCAGAATCCTCACGCCAATGGTCAGTATTACTGTCACAGTAGCACCTACCGTAGCACGCACCTACAGGGAAGGAACAATGAGACTAGATGAGACGATTTTAACTTGTTGGTGTCAAAGCAAAATGGTATATTAGGACAATAATAATCTCTATAAGCGCTGTCTTTGAATCTAGAGAAATATGTGATTTATAACTACTTGTTTGTCCACAGGCACATTTCCCACTCCCAGGACTGGCACCTCCCCAGTAGTCAGCCTGGCGACCGTCCCAAGTCACCCACCAGGCATACCGGCCCTGTTTGCCATGATCGTCCCATAACACCGAGTCGTAGCATTCATACTGGAAATGTGAATTTGTGAAATTCTGAGCAGGATAGCTTAATAATATTTGCAATATCACAGCATGTATCTCTGTTGCCAGTATAAGTGCTCTTGGGTGTAACAAAGCAACTATACTGGCACGCGACCTAATTGTAAACGTTGTTTAAAGCTACCGGTTTCTACTGACGATGTTCAAGTTGTAACTAGTGGCAGCTAGTTCCACTCTACGGTAATTCTAGCTATAGGGACAAAAGTGTTTGTTAACATCTCAATCCTTGGTTGAAATCACTGGACTGATAATCGAGTCTTGTTCGTCTGAGCTTAAGTTAGGAACCTATAGCTAGTAGTTGCTCTCATCCATATAATCAAATCAACATGGCCTTAAGTATCTACAAACCTTAGTAACCTGGCCTGAAAGTCTGAAATGTAAACACTTACCTTGATGTGCTGTTTGCAGAAGCTTGACTGTTCCACCACAGCTCTCACTCTCTCCATGCTGTTCCAGTATGTCACATTCCTGGAGTAGCTACCTGGATTCTCAAACCCTTTCACATGTGTGCGGGCCTCACTGTCGTGGCCAATCAGGGTAATTGCTGAAATTGTAATGGAAAACAAGTATGATTAGGAGCCGTTATTGTTACACATTTGTCTTGCTAGCCTGTTTTGAAATCTATCTGAGGTGGGGAGGCGCCTCCCCCCCTCCCCCAGTGGCATAACTCGCGCCAATAAGGAGCCTTAAAATGCCACATTAATGCTCCCCTCAAGTAAGAATTCGGAGACATCATACATAAAAATATTTAGAGGCTTCTGTATTCTTCCTTGTTTTTGGATTTTTCACATTGATCATGCAAATAACCCGCACATTAACATAATAAATGTATATTGATGTTGACCTTTAACTACATTACACATGTCACAAGTATGAAATGCCCATTATTTACCGATAAAGAATCATGGCATTTTTGCATTTTTTTGCATAATTTGCATCTGTTAATGTTCCACATGCCCTAGATTACAGATGTATGTCGAATTATGTACAGCAAAGGAATGACAAAAGATACAAAATGCAGAAGTTCTGCTGCAGCGCCAAGGTCAGCCACTAGGCGGCCCAGATGTGACCTTGACCTTTGTCTTTCTAATCATTAGACTACCAACATGTCAAATATCAACACAGCCCAAAAGGTCTTCCTAAGTTATATGCTGACCACAAGTATGCGGAACACTCACACTCACACACACACACACACACACACACACACACACACACACACACACACACACACACACACACACACAGACAGGCCGAGAACAAGACGTATATTTTAATGTGGGAAAAAACGCTGGCTCGATAAGAAGTCTACGAAAGTGGATAAAAATCTACATGAAGTTACTTCCCTAAATCTTTTTCCCTTAGTGTGTTTGTTTGTGTGTTTGTGTATGGTTACAAAAAAAAAACAACATTCACGGTTATTTTTTTTATCCAAGATCTTCTAAATTTGATGTGACTTTGACTCTCATTTTGCTGACCTGTTTGCTTCTCAAGATCACACTGAACAAACACTGGCAGGACTCCACGCCCTGGTCCGTCATGAGGGTGGATAATGTAGCGTGTCTTGTTATTAATTCCACCTCTCTCTGCAACTTCAGTGCAGCTAGATGGCGGGTATACGTCATCTGTTAATGAGAATACAAAATATATGCGTACTGAAGTTATATGAAACAAACTTGTCGTATTCTTTGAATGCACTAAAATGTGCACATGCAAACACTACCTATAGGCGAAGGTAACAAATCAGTTTATATGTTATGATTTTATACACAGAAAGAAATGCACTTTTACCCGCTTTAACACTGTCCTTTCCAGGTGTTCCAGGTAGACCTTGCGGACCAATGGGCCCAGCTGCCCCCCTTTTCCCAGGTGGGCCAGGTGGCCCGACAGGACGACCGTTGGCTAGCCCTGTGGACCCCCTTTGTTCTGGCGGTCCAGACGTCCCTTTAAACACTAAGGAAAGCAAACGCAATAGGCAATCATTTACTGATATTGTATTGGCCCAGTTTCGTCTTCTTCTCCAAACACATGACCAGACGTCTATGGTAACGAGTGCTGTAACAGACACCCTGTGGTGTTGGGTTACTTTATGTAGCAGGGCAGAACAACTGGAAGTACTTGTCACTATGTACTAGTATATGGATGTGTTTGAGGAACATTAAACTGAGCAGTGGTTTGTCACGATAGACCATGTGATGGTAAATATTATGCATTTGCTTTGCAAATGGTACCTTTCTAGTCACAGTTGAACCAATTTGAAAACTACGTTAGTTTTAAACAATGGTATGAAATGGGAAGGATACGAAAAAAATTTAGCGGTTCGTCTATATCATATCAAAGTTTTAGCCCAGGAAATTTAAAGCGCCGGACTTTCTATACCGGCCCCGGGGGTGTTACGCATTAGCAAAAGTCCTCCAGGGACGTCCCCAGAGTCGGCCTGGCAAGGGCTGAGGTCAGCCTCGGGTGACCTATATAACCGTCCCCGTCTATCCTGTCAATGCAATTTAACCTGGAGAGAATTCAAATAAAATATGTAGCCTAGTTTACAATGGAAAAATATTCCAAAAATATTGTAGGTTGTAGTTATTTACTGGTTATTTCTCGGGTCGGCGACGCGGTTTGGCTATGTTCGTTTTCTTGTGGGGGACCACCGGACCATCTGTTGGTCACAATCTACCATTTCAACAACAGGGCTTCTCTATTTCCTCTCCGCACAACCCATAGAAGATTCCAGGGAAAACCATACTCAAACTCTTCTTCTCCTTTCTTATCGCTAAAGCCACTGTTCAAGTCTATATGAGTTCATTCACACCACTTTCTTCCAGTAGTGACCTGGCCATTTACCCAGATCAGTCCCAGGACACAGTATTAGTTTGTTCTTGATTAAAACAAAGTTTGTGATCTTATATATATCCTGATGTATTACGATACGATATACACTTATGTACTTTGTACTTCACAAAACTGCACAAATGTGTTTGCTAACGTTGCAAGGAATACAGGAAACCTACTAGCATTATACGTATTCCAGATGTTCCATGACAGGGGACACATCGAACTGTCACATTAGCGCTAGTAAGCACGCCCGGGCGGCAGGTACCCCACCCCCCTGGTGCACGGGGCCAGTACCAAAGTCTGTCTGCGAAACTTTGTTATGGCGAAGAAGTAAAGAGAAAATCATTTCGATTGCCTTTGCAGTTGTTTTATTGCAAATATAGTTTTTGACTAAGTGTTGTTAAGAATATGTAATTCATCGTATTATGCGTATTGTGTTTTGGAATACTGAAATAATGTTTGTTTTATGATGATATGACTCACGTTCATCTAGTTCATTGAGTCGCAACTCCATCGTATTGAACCGGTTGCCCATCTCTGAAGAAAGTTTTGTCACCTGTTTGCTGACTTTGACTGCGTTAAAGAAGTGAGAGAGAGAAATGTACGGTCGCTGCGTTCCACAGTATCCGATGTTATAATAGTACGGCATATCTGTTACTCAAAGGAACACCTCTACTGTTGTCTGAACTCAACACTCAAATTCTCGCTATCACACAGTTATACTTATCTGAAACTAAGTGATTTCTTGACTGATTCATTTATACTCTATTCCGATAAATCACCCTAATTCTTTAATTCTGTTCCTCTTTAGCGCACTTTACCTATTTGATATGTTTGCCTTGTGTCATGATTATTATTTTAAGTCCATTGGTGGGTTGAGTACACTATGTACTTTTGTTTAAATGTTGAAAGACTAAAAGAAATTTACGCTGACCTGCAAAATATGGCAATGAGAATGCCAGTGGAAGGACAATGACGCTGAAGATCTTCAACCTCTTCCTGATGAAATCCAGACATCTCTTCTTGTTTGCTTCCGCATCGTTGGATGCATCTGTAAGAGCAACGAAGCCTTTCTATATCTCTGGCGTGTCCCTAGCCTGGTATCCAGTCGAGGTCGAGGTTGGTGTAGGGTCTTCGGTGCTCTAATAGATTTCCCTCGCCCAGCTCAACTGGTCACCCGGGGGAGTGTTACGCCTTTATGACATTTGCTGAGCGGATGTGTTTTGTGCGCCAGGAGTAGCCCCACCACAATATTGAACTGCCTACGTGCAAATCTACCGGGTAGGGTAACCTAGCTGAGTCTAGCGGCCGAAAAACTCATTCAGTCCCGAGGAGAATCCGCCCCAAACGCGTTAGACTGGACACCGGGCTAGCTTAGCCCTGACTAGTAGACATATAACAGTGGTAAAATATGCGATCAATGGATCCACATAGGTCTAAATAGAAAACTAACATCAACTTGCAGGAGGAAGAAACTGTTATGTTGAAACGTCCAGGTTTGAAATTACCCAAATATTCTCATATGTGAAATACCACGTATACGTGTTTGTTGTTTTTGACTCAGTGAATATGTAATTCATCGTATTATGCGTATTGTGTTTTGGAATACAAATAGATATTGGATCTTAACCGTTTCCAGTAACTTCTAGCTTATTGAAAAATTTAGTGTACCATGCCTAGTTTTAGAGCTAATGTTGTTACATTAGTATTGATCTGTACTGCCTGTACCTGTGTACCTTTGCATCTGTTTACCTGTACTTATCCCGATATGGCATGAATATACAATACACGTCATATATATTTTTTATCTTTAATATCAGAAATTTGGCACTTTTTTCAACGTCTAGAGGTATGCACCCTGGTCTAATTGTCCCATTTTTATGGTGATGTTATTGCAATCGCTTGTATCTGTGTACACCCCAGTACATTAATGAAACATTCACGGTTTTGCTTCTGTACACCATCGTGCTTGTAATTATAATAAAATGGACCCGGACATATGAACACGTTCTCTGAAACCGCCCAGGGACTTGCTTCTCATAAATATAAAAGGCATCGCAAACTAGATAGTAATACATATAACTCAATTTTAAATTTAAAATATTTCTAGGCATTTCTAACTAGATAATAATACATATAGCTCAGTTTTAAATTTATTCTGCCAAATGCAACACTTCTAAGAAAGGAACGATAAAGCTGACAAGTCTTCTATCTGACAAGCAATAGGCGACAAATTTTCCACGTTATACAGAGTCACGCTACCTCCTTTGGCAGTCTCCCCAGCCTTCGGCTGTTTCTGTCGTCCCAACATGACGGCACCTGTCAGGCTCCTGGGCAGCTGAAGGACGGACTGGGTCTGAGCGCTTAGAAATGTACACGGCGCCTTTTTAGTCAAGGCAGTCATAAATACATATTAAGTATGTATCAGCAAACATCTTGCTTTCGATTGGTTGAGACCCAATCTAATTTTGGATGTACAAAATTAAAACCTAAAGAGAAATATGAATAGCGTACAGGGCAGACTGATTACACAAATTGAAATACCCATAGGCATGACAATATAGTCACGTTTTCTGCTACCATACGCTGATCTTTATTTGGATATTTAGAAGAAAATCCCGCTGGCGAATAAAAGAAATTCCAGCCAAAAATATAATAATGCTACTATACCACAGAAATACAAAGCTAGTATTGTGGATTTGCGTTAGTACGTAGCGACGTATACGATAAGCCAGCGCATGCTGTCTTTTTCCGGAGGTTAATACTTATGAATCGGCACTGTACGTAATACCGTCCTATGTACTGAGTTATTGAGTCGTGGGGCTTCGGTAGCCTGGGTTCCGTCATCCAGAGTTACCGCCGACCCTATATTTGTCGCTAAAGCGACGGTCACAACACGCCGTACGTGCTTCTGCGTGCTGTCTACGTGCAAAAACGTGGGCAAACGCAGGGCATCCGTGCGTGGTGAGTACCACCTCCGTACGGAATCCTACGGATTTTATAGCACGCAGACACGCCGTAGAACTTAAGTGCATGTAAAACTTTTCCTGCGTGCGGTCTACGGATTCACCACCCGTGCGTGCGAGTACTAGCGACGCGCGTGCCCCGTACGTGCCGTACTGAAGAAGCGCGTGTGAGTACGGCCTCCTTACGTTAAAGTTCCAATCGCACAGAGATCGTACGTTGTAAGCACGTACAACTCACTTACCACTTGCGCAACGTACGATGTACGCAACCGGTCACAGCCAGACTTGGCGTGCAGACCCATAGCCATCGCTTTAAGCGTCGGTCACAACCCGCCGTGCGTGCTTTTTTCCCCGTACGTTTTATTGGGAGGCCACGTCTGCTACGTTTTTCTGAAAACGCGGGGAAGGAGTGGCGTCAACGCACGTCACTCGCACGGTTGCGCAAGGTGTAACAGTGTGGTCTGCACCCACGCCTGGCCGTGAGCGGTTGCGTACATCGTTCGTTGCGCAAGTGGTGAGTTGTACGTGCTTACAACGTACGATCTCTGTGCGATAGCCACTTAACCGCAAGGAGGCCGTACTCACACGTGTTGCTTACGTATGGTATGTACGGGGCACACGCGTCGCCCGTACTCGCCCGTACGGGTGGTGAATCCGCAGACCGCACGCAGAAAAAGTTTTACGTGCACTTAAAGTTCTACTTACGGAGGTGGTATTCACTACCTACAGGTCCCCTACGTTTGCCACGTTTTTACGCGTAGACAGCACGCAGAAGCACGTACGGCGGGTTGTGACCGACGCTTAACCCAGGCCTAGACTAGAGCCAGGCCAGAGAAAGGCCAGAGCCTCGGAGGACGTGATTTTTTTTTTGACAACAGGCGAAAATCAATACGCTCTAGAATGTTATTCATAAGAGTAAGTCGGTGTGGCCTTATCTATCCCTATATCCTCTTCAATTGAAGGCGTCCACCTAAAATTCTAAACGGTCCTTAATGTTCCAAAATCGTCTTGTAACCTTGCGGTGATGGCCGAGTTAGGGAGGTATCCCTTTAGATTAGAAGCGTCTCCCAGCGCCTCTGAGCTGAGTGACCTCATACAAAACGTTAAGAACCCTTCAACAAACTCGGCATCATCCTTAAATCGATATCGAATCTTAACTTTAAAGTGCTTAAGAACAGCCTGATGCAGAAAAATTGGTAGATCACCACTTCTACCCAGGAGATTTTTTACAAGCTGAAACCAGCCCTCACCATTCCAGGGAGACGCCATGGAGACACAGAAGGGCGCCGCGTCAATCTCTAGCTCTGTACATCCTCAGCTACGGAATCCTTCAAAATCAACGGGTAACGGAGACCCTTGTCGGTCAGTACCTAGTACTTGTTACAGTCTTATGTGAAGACTAAAGAAGCGCAGTATTCAACCTACTTTGATATTTGTGAGTATTTTCGCCCCCCCCCCTCTGTTTTGTTTTGCAGTACCATTCGTTTGGCGGGGAAATCGAATTCCCAGGTGTGCGACTAAAACTGTGACTTCGTTCTAGAAATCAACTCTACATCCAAACTCTAAAACCAAAGGCCACAAGAAGGAAAACGGTGAGTTCGTTCTATTAATTTAATAGACACTCATTCAATTTTTTTACCATGCCGCGCCGTCAGAAAAGTAAAACGGAAGACGATGTTGTGTCGGAGTAATGACAGAGAGGATGAGAGCACACTATGAGGATCTCCTAAAAAGACAAGAAGCAATTTTCCAATCCTTTACACAAATGCTAATGGTCTCTTGCAAATAATCGTATTGATGCCCTCGTGCGAGAAGTGCAAGAACTGAAAACATCACTGCAGTACTCTCAAGCTGAAATCGACTCGCTCAAGTCCTCACTAAGGAAACCCAGTCTGATGTTAATACACTGAAAATCACTGTAGAGTCAGTGAAGATCCCAACAAGATATGCCAGAACTTAGCTTCTCCAAGAAAATTGAAAATTAGAGTACACGGAACAATATCATCGTGGACGGAGTAGCCTGTTGGCGACAGTAATAATGAAACCTGGGCGGAGTCAGAAGAAAAGGTGCCTAACATCCTATCCAAGAACTTGAAACTAGTCCCTAAAACAATCGCACAGAAATGGTCCCTACAGAAGAGATTCCACACGACCAAGACAAGCAGTCGTATTAAAAGCTCTTGCGCTACAAGGATAAGCAGCAGCTCATTCTCAGTAGAGCTAGATCGCATTTGAAGCTACAGCAATTATCACCATACCTATTGCATGTTTACGATCTTCTACTCGCACCTTGCTCATTTCAATGTCATTATAATATTAAAATGAGATCTTTGCTGGGGGAAAGAAAGCGCGTCTTAGGTACACTGAGCACACCCATATTCATCAACGAAGACTTTTCCGAACTAGTCAGAAAACGGCGTGCTGAGCTTGTACCATTGAAAGCTGCGCGACAACGCGGAGACTGTGCAGTCATCACCTCATGATGACAGACTTGTGGGATCTTGTGGTCAGGAAGAGAAACGAAATGCAAAAATAGCAATGTTTGTTCATGAAATTGTTGTTTGTATTGTACATGTATAATTTATAACCTCATGTATGTCATCTACATCACTACTGTTCATTGTAAAGACGGAACTCAGACATGTTGTCCTCAATGCAACTACAACAAGCGAGAGTGCCGCGACGGGAATAACATTGCCGGGGTTTCTTGTTCTTGCTGTAGGAATGCATTTCACAAACACTGCACTCCCATTACCAAACGAAACCAAGAATGCTGAGAATCTTGGATATGTTCTGAATGCTGTGTGCTATTTCCTTTCTGTTCATAGTATCAAATACATTATAATGTCCTTGATAGTATGAATATCACACTCCCTACTTTCGGACAAGATGGCAGTCTGCAAAATCGTTCAAACCTGCTCAAGCTTACTGTAACGGCTTTCCCGACAATCGTATTTTATGGATTTTTGAAAAATGCGCTCGATTTTGAATTATGGGTAATTGTGGAAGAAATTGTGAAAAAGCCCCCAAAATCCAATTTTTTCATCTATTTGTCGACAAAAACTATACTTAAAGTCGGAAATTTAAAAATTCCTAGACCACGACTTTTCATCTTGTTCCTAGTCGTCGAAAAATATAAAAATCGGGGATCTTGCGTAATATATGTAGCCACATTTGAACGATGATTGGCTAGAATATGGCGGCTCCGACTTTCCTTACTAAAAAAATCACCCATTTTACGCAAAAATTACCATTAAATGTATGTAAAGACGAAAATTTTATGTTATCCATGCTGTGGACTAATGTTGTGTAGAACGATGTTTCCTAAAACCCCATACAAGCCTCACGGCTTTCACTATGCTCCACCGCGGTACCGAATATCCCCCTCCAGACAGAATGTATCTATTCGCCGCCATAAAGTAGTGCGAGAAAAACAAGACAAATATACTGAATATATTGTTAACTTGACGCGTTGGCTACACATATTGGTATGAATATTCTGTCTTGCCGGGGTAGTAATACTTTTCCGCTTTATGTAGTCTTGTGACCTCCAGATGTCGTAGCGGATGGATATAATTGGTATCCTGCGATCGTCTGGAGATTACAGCGTCAGTGCAAGGCGGCTTTTGTGAGGTAAGGTTCCTTATTCGCTTGTCCGAAAATGTGTCAAATGCACAAATGTCGCACAGAATAGCTGTTTCTATGTGTACTACTACTGTCTACTAGTATTGGGGTTTGTAGTTGTTGCTGGTGAGGACCGTCCTTTTTGTAAGGGTCACTCATGCCGTTTATGTAAAGTCTTACTAGTAGTAGTACCACCAGATAATTTCGTGGCGTGGGGATCACATGTACCAGGATAAAACGGTTGTTTTGATCGAAATGCTCGCGAAACTCTCGCTAATGCTTGCAAAGGAGTCTTTGTTGCTTCCTGTGCCGGATAATGTAGCTGTGATGTAGTATCTGGGGTATTTTTTACGACAGTTTCTCTTGCATTTTGTCCGGGTTCTTAGTTTGTTTGTTTGTTTGTCTTAGTGTAAAATACGCCGTGAATTATTGATGATTACAGTGAGCACAAACAATTCGAAACTTCCAGCTTTGCTACTGAGTTAGGTACACAGATACTAGTAACTGCATACACAGTGTAAAGTTCTATGAGCCCCGTGCTTACTAGTATATCGTCATCATGAGGTTGAAAACAAAACTGTAATGGGCATTTATAGTCTGGTATCTCCTGCCTATTTTGTTAACTCTAAGATGTCAGCTAGTTTGGTGGAGATTTTAGATACAAGAGTTTATGAAAGTTGCATTGTAATAATTTTACTATGCATGTATGTATTGTGTAAATGAAGATGTTTTTTCTTTTGTTCAGGTCAACCGAGGGAGGATTGTGACAAGATGGACGTGTCCGCCTGGCATATGGGTCTGGTGATCCCTGTTTACATCAAGATAAACCATCTCAGAATCCATACCAGAAACACTGAGAAAACACAATCATTCTATAACAAAATCATTTGTTCATTGAAATTTGACACATCTTGATGGTTATTTTGGGTGATTAAAGAGCAAACACTGAATGGAAATTTAAAATGGCAGAACATCCACCTTACTTGGGTGTGTTAGTCAGGTTATCTTTAAAAGCTGTCAAGCCTCTTGGAAACCCAGACCTCGGGGATTGAGCCTCTGGCTCAGTGGGGGCTTGTTCAGCTTAGTTAGATAGGTTTGTTGGATGTTAATGCCTCAAGTCAATTTCACACGTTTGCTCTTGTCCCTAAGTATTTGCTACATAAATATGTAAGGCACACTATGATAATGAATGATTGACGTTTAGTTACTTAAAAGTTCTGTTCAGTCGGTCGTTGTTGAAGGCTGTCGGTATGCTCAATCTATTGGTTGGGTTAAGCGGTCACATACATGGAACTAGGCTAGGCGTGTGCCTCCCCATCCTATCATAGATGAACAGTATCGTCTAAGAAAAAAAAATTGGGGCATGGGGCGTACACAATGGTAAAAATGCCACAGTCACTGCCATTTTCTTGTTGTTGTACAGCAACAACCCTGCACCCACTGACCACTTCACGTGACCCTCTACCTCTCTATTAGGAAAGTTGTGATAGAGGCTGTCGTAGAAATTGACTGCTCCATCATTACCTTGGATAGTGCTTGTGAATACCCGGTGACTGTTTCCAGTATGGAGGGTTTGGATGAATACATGTCTGACTGTTGAAAAATTGCGGCATGCTCTAAAAGTAGGCCTCAGTAAACCTTCCATTGGTGAATCTATCTTTTTGAGTAGGACACACTAGTCCAACCATCCAACGGGATCAGGTTGTAGTGGTGGTTTGTCATGTTGCACGTTGGGCCAAATCGTTCCACATTTTTGTTAACACGTTTCTGTCACAGCCACTCCTTCATTCTCGAAGACAATGTCGATAGTACCGACTCGATACTTGATGAAATGTTGCTGGAGCGTTGTTTTTTTCTATCATGGTTAAGTGTACAATGTCTATGGTCACAAAATCTTTTTCCAGGCTTCTCCTTCCTTACACTGTTTACATTAGCTGGTAATTTAACGCCTTATAACAAGGCTTCAGCAAACTATCTCTCTGCAAGCTGAGGTGCAAATATACTACAATATTTGATCACCTTGGGAAACTTGACAGTTGAGAATCTGCTCTTCAGGAGGCGGTAAAATGTGCTTTGTTGGATGCTGTCATCACCTGTTGTCTCCATCTGACGCTTGTACCGCATTCATTTGTCTTTCCTGAAGAGAGAAAAAAAATTTCATAAGCATATAAATCTAGTAAAAAAAACTTCAAAACTTGCGAGCTGTCGATCACAAACTAAAAGCGTCTTGGGTGCCAAAATTACACAAAAATGAACATTGGTTTTGTGCAAAATTGTTGTTCTTTTCTAGTCCTGTCTTTAGAACCAAAATGTTTCATTTTGCACAGCTTAAAACCAATGACTTCGAAATCTTGACTAAAAAAATAGTTCCAGTCAGTCTTTTTTTTGGACAGGTCATGCAAAGCTGGTTGAAATACCAACTACGCCCTCCAGAAAATAGCATACAAGTTAAACAGCAACTTCTATGCCTGAACTCACATATTTGTATAAGTAGGCAACCCTTTTTTCTTCTCAGCTTTCTTCAACAAAAATGTTCTTTTTGTAAATGATATTATTGATCCTGAAAATAATTTCTTATCTTTTGATAATTTTGTACTTAAATTTGGAGATGTATGTACAGCTTATCAATATCATCAACTTTTGTCAGCTATACCTACTCAATGGAAACATCTTATAAGACAAGACTCATCAGAGCTACGTGTTTGTATTCCTGTCTGTAGAGACGTAACCTGGCTACAAAGTAAAAATATAAATAAATCTCTTTATACTTTCTTTATGAATGAAGCTAGATTGTGGGAACCTGCAACCTGAACCTCCAAACCTTTCAATTGTACATAGTCAAATCCATGTAAGTCTAGCTGGACTACAAGAGTAGTCTAATGAGAGTAGGTAAAGGCTATTCTAGGTACGAACAAACAGTCTTATTTTATTTTAGATATCAAGTGTTAAAAAAAAACATGCTGAAATACTAGATCCTGGACTGCCGGTATGTTATGCTCACATTTGGTACACAGCTACACCAATATTATTGGTAACCAATAGAATATTACACAGGTAGTGGTTGGATAACTCTTGTAGACAGTTTAGTTGCCCCGACGGCAGGACAGACTGCTATGGGACCGGTGAGGTGAGGTGAGTGAGTGGTTGATAGATTTACGTTTCAGCAAATTAATGTAAAGAAGAATATTAATCAACCATACATGTTGTTTTGTGATACATTTCGGGAGGCAGTTAGAAGCCTAGTTTTTCTATCATACCGGTTAAAAGTGAGCGGTGTCCAGGTCAATATTGATACGGATTACAGTGTTGTTTCCACGTGATACCGTGCCTTAGATCGTGGTTGTTCCAAAACTTGTCGTGCGTTGACACATTTGTTACCAATAATTGCGCTAAACTGCATGTGCTCACGGCAGTTTGGGAACTTGATGATGGTCGCTGAGCAGTCTTTCAGTCATGGTCAAACATGTTACATAACTGTCATACAGGTTCAAACTAATGACTTGATATGAGAAAAACAACAACAACACTGCAGTAAAGGTAGGAGTTGCATAGCTGGAAAGAGACTGACCTAAATAAACAGCTTCCATCTGCTTCTGAGGGCACGCGTATCAGTCCTAGGGCAGCCAAGTTTTCATCAAGTTGATTTTCGTTTTCAACGCTGACATCATCTTTCTTGTAAGGTATGATGGAGAAGGTCCATTCCAGGTTAGGATCAACAGAGAGACTACAGAGTTCTTCAGAAACTTCCACACCTTTGAACTTGCAATCCACAATATTCTTGCTGCCATCACCAAGTTTTTCGGAAGATTCATAATTTTTTTTTGGGTGGCATGTTGTGATTGCAGCCCAAATTCCTCTCCGGAGTCCACAAGGGATAGCGTCCTCTTGTACAAGTTGGCAAGATTGCTATTTATGTTGTGGATGATGGCAAACATCAAGGCAATTGCAAATGTGGGGCTTTAATATCCTGCTTTTGTTCATACGTTGATTGAGTTTCCGATGTAGTACATCATTTCGTATTGTGCCCTTTCCTGGCTTGATGGCAGAAATACATTTGCAGCATGCTTCAACAATATTCTAACTTTATCTTGCGCTGGTTTTGGATACACAATTTTTTTCACGTTGGTGTGTCATATGGGGGGGGGTGTGTTTCCTTTTGTCTCTTCTTCCCAATGTCTCCTTTACTTCGAAAAGACATGGACTAGTCCCGTCGGAGATGTTTCGCAAATAGGTGGTGCCTTAGAATGCAGTTGGTCACTATCTGTGCAGCATGAAACAAATCTAGATTGACTAAAATGTCAGTTCCAAAATGCAAATTCACAGCACTGGTCCAGGAAGATTTCACTCAACTTGACAATTTGTTTGTTGAATCTGTCTTCCAGTCTCACCAGTACTGGCCTGATTTCTTTAAACGTGGTGGACTTACAAAGCTGCCAGGTCAGGACTTGGCCTATGTCATTCGATACTGTACACAGTACCCTTATTCCTGTGAGGATATATTCTTCAGGAGGCCAGTTGTAACAGGGCAGGACTTGAAGCCAGACAGGGTCTGCAGTATTGCCCAAAAATCAGCATAGACTGTTTTTACTGCCTGGTCAAAGCTAAGCCATCTTGTGTGGCAAGCTCTCTTCAGCTTCCGACAGACGCTCTGCTAGGCTGATGGGGTCTTGGCTCCAGCCATGCCTTTGATGGCGAGTTGGCATTTGACAAATGCTGCTGTTCTCTTGGGCAAGGAGCTGAGCCATTTCCAAACAACATTCAGCAGCACCTCCTGAAACACGATAGATTTCCCCACCCAGAGCGGGTCTGGCCTTGGCCTGACGAGGTTGAAGGCAAGGTGCACCCTCGTGCAAAATGACCCTCCTGCCCACAGTTATAGCATAGCTTCCCAGTAGGACTCTGAGGAGGGCGGGTACCCCTACAGTCCGTAGCAATATGCCCAATTTTGTTGGTTAAAACAGCGACGACTGTCCGATTTCCTCTGTTGTTGAACACTCAGCTGGTCTAATGACCTTTGCACATTAAGTAAAGGCTCCTCTAGCCTAGTGGGTGGGCCTGCAGAGGGCACCGACTTCATCCAGAATCTGATCATTTGTGGCTTGGAGCCGGACAGTGCTTTCCTCTGGGAGGACTCTTTTGCCGGCTTCCCATTCCCCCGTGAGCTGCATTGCAGCTTCCTTGGCGTGCATGTATGTCATGGCTGGATCCAGCCTGATCTCTCTCTTTAACTGCCTTCTAACTGCATCGTCTCAACCCATCGATCAATCTATTCCTCAACATATTCTCCCTGTTAGCCAAGACGGCGCTGCGGCCGGAGCTCTCTCAGCCACCATTACGGATATAGATGGGACTCCGTTATTAAACTGGCTCATAGACTGTTATCTTCTTCTCTTCTATACCTGATGTAAGGATTTCGCTGGCCAGCTCATTTCTCCACGTCTCCCCGATGGTGTGTTGTGTGTGCACGAAGGTGTGCTCCCAGGGTGATGGTATTCCCATGACAGACATCACTTCGTTCATGTTCGCATAGCCATCGCCGACAGACATAAAGCTCCAAACAGCCTGCATGTTCACCTCATGTCTCATCCCGTCTAAAATGGCGCTTGGCATAGATAAAGTGGTAGATTAGGAAAGCTGTGGTCCATAGATCCAGGGAAAGATCGTGTTTGGCGTCAGCAAGGCGATTCGCTAGGGTAGGGGTGAGGTTGTCTGATAGGGATACTGTATACTGTGGTGAGGATCGTAAGTTCGGCAGGAGCAATTTGAAGTCCACGAACTTGTACTGCCAGATTTTTTCTTTGACATTGGTAGGGATACCCGTGTCTAGCGTGATGTGGTAAGGTGAGGTGGAGGAGGGGATGTTGTAGGTGAGGTAAAGGTCACGGTTGGGGAAGAGTCTTGCCATAAGCGCTGTTGCCAATGAGTTTCATCGTTTCGGCGATGATTTTCTTCTTGTCGTCTTTATCGCCAGCAAGACGAACATCACTAACTTTTTGGCCAAATGGTTCAAAACATTTCCTGGGATGTACTCCAGTACCTGATAGACATGGATCACTGTGATTCGGATACCATTTGAGCAAAGGTGTCGCAAGTAGAATCTTTTAACCGAACATGCTGCCGATCAGAGATCGCATCGGTTTCGACATGAGGTTATGTTCTTCGGCGTACTGTTTCATTCAGGGTCCGACGCAGTTCTTAAAGATAGTAGTCATCTCTGAAGGATATTTATAACTATACTGGTCTATAACACTATTGTATAACTATATGGTATTTCAAAGGTGAATGCACCCTCTAGTGATTCATTCAAGGTAGCAAGTACTTGACAGCCATTGATGACGTGTTAAAATAGTACCCCCTGGCGGTGCATACAAAAACCACAATTGGCACCCTTTCGGAATGCACTGGGAACATTAGAGGTGACTGAAAGTATTGTGCGTCCTATGCGGGGTGAACGTACAATCATGTTACATCTGAATACACACAGCTCTGTGGAAAGTTTTCTACCGAACGCCAAATCTGTACATCAGTAAAAAATGTTGAAATCGCAAAATTTCAGAATAAAGGGGTAATGTAGGAATTGATCTTACTTCAGATTGCAGAGGTCCTGCTGCGGTTTATCCAAATCGGAAGTCCAAAAAAATAAAGTCCATTTTCCGTACAGTAGTCGTTGTTGTAATCCGGTTTCTTTGTCTTGTGCTTACTGTCCTGCATTAGACACTTGAGTTAGCACGAGGAGCCTGTGTCGTCTGCATTGGAGGGGTTTATCGAACGGTCCACAGAGATCTGATGCCAAGATTGTCGTGCTAACACGCAAGGCGCGCCGGTACAGTTCCATCAGATGAGTCATCTCGCTGGGGCGGCCGTCGTACACATGTTGTATTGAATATCGGATGGACAGGTTTTCCGTCCTAACTTTGACCAAAGATGTGACGATGCAGTGGAATTCCATGCTCGGTGGCCAAGAGTCATTGAATGCATTGTAAGCGTCGAGAAGGCTTACAATATCTGACTCGTGTGGCAAAGGTCCGGGCCGCTAACCACGATTGCGGTGCATTCTGTTGGCTCCCCGAAATCGAACGAGGTTTCCGTCTGAAGATCATGGAGGACGGCATTGGTGTAGGGTCAGTAAAAGTCCAGGTTACACGGTCGAACTGCGCGCTGATTCAACGTTGGGAAGATAGGTACTTGCATGTAGATGTAGACTTTGTATCCACTCACCATCATTCTAACATCATCGAAATACCTTCGCAATGCGTTTTGGAAGGCGACGGGGAACGGAAGGCTAAGAATGGCATCCTCGATCTGACCCCTATCTCCTGCAGACCCCCTGAACAGGGTGTTGGCTATCAAATTGATGCAGAGAGCGAAGAGACTTGTAGCGGGCATGGCGACAGGACAGCGTGGACAGGCGCGGGTGATATTAAAAAAAGTATGAGAAGTAACCTAGAAACATCGACACATACTTAATTGTCATTTTGAATAGCAACCAAGATTGCAAATCAAATTCTGTACTAAATACTCTTTCGTACGTAGCTTTGAATGTAACGTAACTAAGATGCTATGCATAATAAACGTACATGTAAAAACACGAATTGGACTGCCTACAATCAGTGTTGTTCTCACGGTTTCTGTTCCAAGGCTGTCTGCCGTTGATATCCAGCTCGTTTTGGTTTCTTTCCGAGACAGGATATGTGCCTGCAAACGACGGGGCAGCGTTGTCACAGTTTCCACCTCCTTTTCCACCTCTGCCCCTGCCCCTCGGTGGCAGTTTCAAAAATTGTCTGCAGTGGTGCTGACAGAAACGGCTCAGTGTATAAGGCTTGAAAAAGCTGACAGGACAGGCTGGTACCTCGTGTCTGAGAAAACAAACTGGATTTGTGGATATATTTGCGACCACATACATGTGTATGTTTTACCAAAGATGCTGGAAAGATCACATCCTTCTCTAACTGGCCCATTGTACATGTCAAGCTTCCCCCTTCATACACAATAGAAGTAAAGTGACCTGGTTTTGCTCTGATGCCACTCATGATTGTGTATGACTGTTGGTTCAACGTCATCCTGTGTTCAATTTGAACATCACACAGGTTGTCATTACTTCCCCCCTGGGTTAAGAATGGCAGCTCAACAAACTGATATTCTGGAAGCTTGATATCTTTCAATGTGATCACTACACACGAAGACCACATCCATGCATTGATGGATTGATGATTGAACCTGTCCACCAAGGTTTCATAATCTCCCAGCTTGTGCATGGGGATGTAGTCGGGATGGTCACGGGGACGGTAGGTGGCGTTGTCGTTTAGATGGAAAAACAGGAAGATGAGTAGAAACTTGATCCGTGCCATGATTAATGGCGACGACGGGACGCGGTCGGGGGTGCCTGGCACGAGTCAGCATGAAATAGCAAGCTGAACTGGGTGTCGTGATTTTTTCTGTGTAGTGTGGAAGGGAAGTTTTCTTTTGGTCCATTCCATCAATTATTATTGATTTGTATTTGTTTGGCTTGTCCCTTGCCTTTTTGATGTGCTTATAGTACTTGTGTGCGTTCATTTCTGAGAGGAGGAAAAAAGTGGTCAGGTGGTGTTGTGATCTGTCCAATACATTCAGAATCTTTAATTACAATTACACATACAATTACAAAATAAAATCATAGTAGAGGCTGTATTCCTTTTTCTGCTGCAACACAGCAGTTGCTTCTAATGGGCCCTTATATTTTTAACCACTACAAATTTAATGTACTCCCAGACTTCCTCTTGTGTGCTCACATTGTTCTTGCTCATGTCTTCTTACCTATCTGACAGGCTGATTTGATTTTCTCATTCATGTCAACAGGAGATAAACCGAATAGTGAGACACTCACCCGTTATTTCAATAATTTCTAAAATTCTACGGATTCCATCCCCTATGTATCTACCTTGTAGAAATCCATTTTGGTCATTATGAATTAATTTATCCCATACTATTCGAACTCTTAAAGCTAGGCATTTAGAAAGAATGCGGGCATCACATGACAAAAGGGTCAGTGGGCGCCAGTTTCTTAAAAGAGATGGTTCTTTATCTTTTCCGTTGGCATCTTTTTTAAAAAGTACTGAAATTAAACCTTCTCTCTGGGTGGATGACATCTCTCCATTTTCATAGGCGTAATTAAAAATTAACATCGATACTTTAACTTCATCAAAAATACTTCATAAAATTCCACTGGTATTCCATCAAGTCCTGGAGATTTTCCTTTCTCAAAAGACATGATCGCATTTTTTAATTCTATTTCTGTGATTAATCCTTCACATCTGTCTTTCATCGTTTGAGAGCCGATTCTGATAGTCCGTCGGAAAAAAAGATTGGCAAGTTTCTTCTGTTTGAGTAGATGTTCTTTTCGTGCCAGTTCCCACCTCTCTCTCTCTCTCTGCTGTTTGCTGTGACTCTTCATGATGCTTTCCTTTAACAATTTGCAGACAGAACACCAAGCAAAGTTGTCTGATGGCTGAAAGAAAGATAATTTCAATCATCATCAAATAGATCCAAAGTATTGGACCTCAAAATTATCACAGATGGAAGGTCAGGCATTTACATGTTGCCCTTTTACTGTAAAATGTGTTACTCAAGGCTTCCACTCTGAGCATCATACTACATTTGTACACCTTAACTTGTTAGTTTCATGGCCTTTTGTATTTTCAAATGGGGGGTATATAGGTACATAGTCATGCATAAATCGTAGTGTACTAACAAAAACTGACATACATAAAACATTTCTGTCCAAAGTTACCCCCCTTACACTGAGCTATGTCCTTACACGTCAGGTACATAGTCATACATAAATCATAGTGAACTAACAAAAACTGACATGAATAAAACATTTCTGTCCAAAGTTACCCCCCTTACACTGAGCTATGTCCTTACACTTCAATACAACATTTCTGTCCAAAGTTACCCCCTCCTTACACTGAGCTATGTCCTTACACTTCAGGTACATAGTCATGCAAAATCATAGTGAACTAACAAAAACTGACATAAATAAAACATTTCTGTCCAAAGTTACAAATCATGGTGACTTACTGTCACTGGAGGATGAGCTCTCCTCAGAGTCAGATGACACACCAGAAGTGAGCTGTTCTACCCCACTTACATTTTCACTCATGCTGGTCTCGTCACCTGCAAGACCTGTTTCATTTTCTACATTACTATGCATGACTCCCTGAGGCTCACTAGTCATCTCTTCTGTACCCTGATCGTCATCTATCAAGTACTTTCTTCTCACATTAGAAGGTGCTGACCTGCTACTTGGCAGGTTTGACATCTTTCGCTTGGTAGTATTTGAACTTGGCTTGATATTCTTATCAATATACTTCTGACACTTGCAAAATGATGTTGTTTAAGCGCTGTAAATATGGTCAGTACATAGTGGAATCGTGCTTTGCCTCAATGGAGGATGACAGCTTTTAGAATAATTTTGAAAACAAATTGGTATACAGAATGTCTTGGGTTTGTACTCTTAATGAGCGCAGAACCGGAGNAAATCATAGTGAACTAACAAAAACTGACATGAATAAAACATTTCTGTCCAAAGTTACCCCCCTTACACTGAGCTATGTCCTTACACTTCAATACAACATTTCTGTCCAAAGTTACCCCCTCCTTACACTGAGCTATGTCCTTACACTTCAGGTACATAGTCATGCAAAATCATAGTGAACTAACAAAAACTGACATAAATAAAACATTTCTGTCCAAAGTTACAAATCATGGTGACTTACTGTCACTGGAGGATGAGCTCTCCTCAGAGTCAGATGACACACCAGAAGTGAGCTGTTCTACCCCACTTACATTTTCACTCATGCTGGTCTCGTCACCTGCAAGACCTGTTTCATTTTCTACATTACTATGCATGACTCCCTGAGGCTCACTAGTCATCTCTTCTGTACCCTGATCGTCATCTATCAAGTACTTTCTTCTCACATTAGAAGGTGCTGACCTGCTACTTGGCAGGTTTGACATCTTTCGCTTGGTAGTATTTGAACTTGGCTTGATATTCTTATCAATATACTTCTGACACTTGCAAAATGATGTTGTTTAAGCGCTGTAAATATGGTCAGTACATAGTGGAATCGTGCTTTGCCTCAATGGAGGATGACAGCTTTTAGAATAATTTTGAAAACAAATTGGTATACAGAATGTCTTGGGGTTTGACTCTTAATGAGCGCAGAACCGGAGATGATTGCCAACTCAAAGTCCGACACGATCATCCGCGGATTCAGCTCATGTCCCGTTTCCTCAAAGACTTTCTCTTTTACATGCTGGAGGACCTGGCGGTATGCGCCGACCGTCTAGGTCGTCATCAGCGCCATGACGAACGGGATGGCTCTTCCATGGTACAGCCCGTGGATGGTGAAGAACTGGCTGTACGGTCTAGGGCATGTCTTAAACGTTCCGTCCATGTATAGCACAGAACAATGGCGCAGCTTGCGAAAGTTCCTGTTTGTCCCGAAGACAAGGATTCCCCAGTCGTTGTCTTGGTAGCTCAGGAACTGTCGTCCTCCCCATGTCCTCGCCCACTCGTCTGGGATGACGACATCCTCCACAGTGGTTGGGTTGGGGCTGTGGGTTGTCCGCAACCTGGGCACTTTTTCTTCCGATCCCCTCGAGTTTTCTTCATCTTACAGAATCGCTCCCTCGAAGTACAGACAGAATTGCTCCCTGTTGCCAGCGTGTCGGGAATGGACTGAGGAGATTCCTGCTGTTTGTCCAGCATGCTGTGCGCGAGTAGTATGTGTATCTAATTAAGCCTTTTGGGCTGCGCCCCAAAAGTAACCGTTGGGGGGACGTGGGATGTCCGGCGACGCTCCAGTTGGGTTCGAACTGTCCGGAAGTTTGGCACATCTTCCAAGTTCTCCCCTCCTTGTACGACTTGGTCATATATCCTCCTCACCGGCTGGGACGGTGTGTTGTCCACAGCTGCCAGCATCCGACATGCGATGGTTAGTGGGTCACTAGAACCGGGAGTGGCAGTGGTGTTAGTAGGTGGGTCACTAGAACGGGAAGTCGCAGAAAGCAGAAGGTACAGCGAGATGATTGTTTGGAGAATGTTGCATTTCTGGTTACGTGCATGGAGGAGATGACCATGAGTGAGGAATATCCGTCATCCTCTTGATACGCAATGTTCATGAGTGATTGGATCAGATGGTAGAGACGCAATGTTCATGAGTGATTGGGTCAGATGGTAGAGACGCAATGTTCATGAGTGATTGGATCAGATGGTAGAGACGCAATGTTCATGAGTGATTGGGTCAGATGGTAGAGACGCAATGTTCATGAGTGATTGGATCAGATGGTAGAGACGCAATGTTCATGAGTGATTGGATCAGATGGTAGAGACGCAATGTTCATGA
>NW_017804018.1:77757-83810 GCF_001625305.1 Branchiostoma belcheri | reverse complement strand
AGTTAGAGTAGTTGGGAGTAGGTCCAAAAACTTTAATGAGACAGGTTGTGAGTAAGATCGTTAACCAAAAGATGGTGATTGAGACCCCAAAACCAATGGTTGAATAGGGTGATATGGGTAAAAGATAGGATGGAAGAGCAGTTTGTGCCTGAGTGTCGTGCAGCAGAATGGACTGTGCTCGTGCTCCTTGTTTGTTCATCAATTACTGTAGCCATCATACGCATCAGGTCTTGGGAGTTTCCATGTTCTGTCAGCACTTTCGCCAGAACGTTCACAAAGTCAGCGCATCCTCCCGCTTGTATGCCACAATCCCAGGCACTGTAGCTCGAGCAAGAAAGGAATCAGCCTCTGTTGAGAGATGTGCTAGAATAGCTGAGGGTGAGGGCTTTGAATCAGAATAAGCACACTCAGCTACAGTCTGGTCTTTATCCCCCTGACAAGCCTGGAAAAGAACAGCTTGGGTTTACCGAAAAGAGAGAGGCACTGGTTCCCGTTAAAGAGGGAAAGATATCAATGAGTTCAGCAATAAAGCCATCAGTGGCAAACACATTGCCCTGTATCCCATGTGACATGATGAAATGGAGAAGTCTTCAGCTGTGTGGTCTCTGTTGGCCTCGTCTTGGAGCACATGTAGCATTGTGGACAGATCAAGGTTCTGGTGGTTTTTCTCTTTAATCCTGACTGGTAGGCTTTGGAAAGCTTCTGTCAGTTTTGCTGTAATGTAAAATTGAATGATATTTTGAACGAGGCTGTTACGCCTTCTTGTGTACGGATGCTCAACTCCTTGCCGAGAATCAAGACGTTTCAACTCTCTAGGCCTTGGGCCTCTCCGACAAAAACAAACAGGCCAGACCAGACAGTCGCTTATAATCTGTGCAGTTTTCGGGCGTATTTCTGTCGTCTGGGCTTCATATATCTTACAGTTTTCTTCTCTAGATATTGCACACCCTTCCAAGAACGAAGAAAAGGCCCAAATTATCCTGAAAAAGCCGTCAGAATTTTTTATAACGGGACCTCCCAGCACGGGACGTTTTTGGTAAGGTCCCACCATCCACTTCTAGTTGTGCCTTTAGTCTTCCTCTGAGTTCAAGTGGTACTCTCCTTGGAGGGTGTACTACTGGCTTTACATCAGGGTCTATGGTTATGTGGTATTCTCCCTTGAAACAACCAACGTTGTCGTCGAAACATTCTGGATACATTTCCATCAGCTCTTTCTTGCTGTGGATTGGAGGTCTGTCTTTCAGTGGCATTGCTGCTTCGATCTTGTGACTGCTTGTCTTGACTTCATGATTGATCGAGATTATTTTCCACTTCTGACAGGTGCTTAGTCCTATGATTGCAGGACCTTGAGTCGTTGTGACATAGAAACTGCACTTGACCTCTTTCCCTCCGTGTTTGCCTGTGATTGTAGTCTTGCCAAGGTGTGGAATTCTTGTTCCCCCATAGGCTGTCAGTATCACTTGGCTTGGGGTCAGCATACCTGCTTTGACCTTTTTGTGACGTGTCATATTCTCTGGGAACATCTTTTTGTAGTGTTCAAGTGGCAGTACATTACTCTGGGCTCCCGTATCTATCTTCAAGCGGAGGTTGATATTTAATTTCTTTCTGCCTGTCTTCTTTGTGATTTGCATAGTCGTATATGCCTCATCTTCGTTGCTTCTTACTTCATCCATGTGGATGGTACCTATGCTCAGGGATTCTCCCTCTGAACTGTTTTCTTGCCCTTGGACACATTCCAGCATTGCATCATGGGGCGCTAGAAATGATTGTTACCAGATGTAGATCTTAGAACAAAGAAATAAAGTAGAAGTTGGCTCACATCCCTTCTGTTCAATCGCGTCTCAATCGGATCCGTAGTTGAGCAGAAGGGATGTGAGCCAACTTCTACTTTATTTCTTTGTTCTAAGATCTACATCTGGTAACAATCATTTCTAGCGCCCCATGATGCAATGCTGGAATGTGTCCAAGGGCAAGGCCCCTATGGTGACTATAAAGTTTGCTTGATGAGAACTTAGTATCTGGATGTGTAACAGAGGCTCTTGTAGGGGTTTGTAGAACGTTTGAAGTTACGTCCCCCCTATCAAACATCGACATACCGATTTCTCCACAGAAATGTAACAACGCAAACCACAGTAGAATGCTATCCTGTTTTTTTATTGTCTGAGCCTTACCGTAGTTCTTCACAAAACTGCAACTTACATCAAATACATATATAGTACCCCCCCCCCCCAAAAAAGACCTCCCATATTAAGAGCCCGTCTTTTAACATAAAATGGCACCACAAAACAAACTATGCATGTTTGGATTTTGCTCAAGATACACTTTACGGTAATTACTGACAGAAAGTTGTCAACCAGAAGTCGTCTGACAGTCTGATCATAGCTAATTATCTATCAATAAAGATTCAGGACGCAGGGTGGCCAAAACTGGGAAAAGTTTATTCTATACTTTTCCAGAACAACCGACAGCAATAGGAAGGACTCCTCGCTATAAGGGCGGATATCACGTGGAAGTGTTGCAGTACACTAGACAAGCACTGCACACATGAAGTACATTACTGTTCCATCTGAACCCCAGTGCCCAGATTGTAGGGAACATGATCCTAACTAAAAACCGCCACAATAGCGTTGTCTGGAGGAGCCAGCTGTAGCACGTGTACCCGTCGGTAGCTCCGCCCCCTGAGCATTCCCGCGCGAAACACTACCCTGTGTATGTACGGTAATGTCTGTCTCTGCATGTGTCAAACAAATTTACAATATCCTAAATATATGCTTAAGACAATTTTCCAGAAATGTGTAAAAGTTATTGGCAAAAGAATTATTTTATTTCTTTTTTTATCTTTCCCCAATTCCCAAATACTACCGGTAGTATACATTTTATATTTCCCATTATACACTTTAGGTATGCTACAGCTACATTATACATAGCCATCATTCAAACAAATAGCCACATTGACACACTCTTCAAGTTGCCACAAATTCAATGGTCCAGGGTTTCACTATAAAGTCTTTGATGTATGGGGATTTTTATTTGTAGGGGGAACCATTTTATTAAACAAATTAGATGTAATAATTGATGCATTATTTGCAATTGTACTCCTGTTTATAGGTATCTAAATAAGAGGTAACTTTGTTAGAAATGCCACATGCACATGTAGTATTTTTCACAGAGTAATTTCTATAATTAAAAGAACCTGTTTCCCCCTACTCGAAGTGGACTCTTCCGACCGTGAGAAAGTTGCTTTAGAAGTTTAGTGAATGGACTTACGTGCATGGAGGACTTTTTACTTTGCCAAATTCCCATGTTTCTATTCCGAAACCTGGTAGAGGCTAGTTTAGTTCCAACATAGCGAGGGCGTCTATTGACTCACCAGAGTCCACATCCCGAAGTAGAGACGCCACGTCAGACGTAAGGACGTAACCCGATCCATCCCTCTCTACAAGTGGAATCGTAGGACCTTCCTCCACAGTCTTCCATTTCAATTCATTTTTAACTGTTCCAAGGCGATCTGTATGAAAGATAGACATTGAAATGTAGGAAGTAATAATAATAATAATAAATGGTTTATTGGCCTGAAACATCACCCATGCAATTGCAGCCTTATATTGCTGAATTGATGCAGGGTTTACAAATGGTAATAATACACATAATGGTAACAATATACATAATAATACACATGGTACATATTTTTCTGGAACTGCCGCAAGGGTCTGTGTGGCTGCCATTCGGCGCCACAAGGTGACCTCAATACAACCTTCCCCAACCAAAGTTAAGTACCCATTCACACCTGGGTGGAGTGAGGAAAGTCATGTAAAGTGCCTTTCCCAAGTGCACCACGTCGGGCGCATGTCCACACATGTCCCGGGTATAACTCGGGATCAAGCTCGGGTCTCCCGGTTCACAGTCGAATGATCTACCACTATGCCACCCCATCCCACAAGTTATATAGATACTCATCATCTATTTATCTATCCATCAATTCATTTATCCATCCACCCATCCATTCCTGATCATGCCTGCTTAATGAAAAGCCCTGCGTTACTACTATCTAAAATAATGCTAAGGCACAGTTTTGGATAATCGTGGACTATCCAGAACTGTGCCTGGGGCAAATCTACGTTTGGGAAGACTATCCAAAACCGCAGCGCTCGTGACTGCGCCCAGAATTTTGAGAATGCGACTAGATGTTAAATCACGGGCGCACGGTGCGCCTATCAAAAATTAAGACATGCGCCTGCATAATGGCTGCAGCAACTAAGAGGTTGAACCTCTTAGGAAAATAAATGTTGTGTTTCCTGTTTCCCGACCGACCCTAAAAAAAAAAAAACGCCGACCCTAGCCTTATTTTTGTGTACACCCCTGCATATTGCTGAACCAAAACATAATTTGCACGACGCTACCGAGAGAATCGCTGTCATTGGTGGAACATCGGGCGCCCCGCTAGCGTTTTGAAGTCGTGTAAACAACACTTATTGTCTGATTTGTTGGTAAAACAAAGCCCTTGACCCCGAAAATAAGTTTAAAAGCCGATACGTTTACGAAACCGTAGAAAATTCGCTATCGACGTAAAGCACATGGCGGCCGCAAGTCCTTCTCAAAATCGGCAACGCGGCAGAAAAATGCCTGGTCCATTTTAGCAATTTTTACCATAAAAATAACGTATGTGGTTTATTTTCCCTCTGGTGTTAGTTTTTAGGTCCCGAAACCCTTTAATAAAGTAGAAATTTGCAGGCAAATCGGACGGCCGAGGTGGGGAGGGCGCCTGCATCAGAGCGGCGTGACACGTAAAGTCAAAGGTCATAGGGCAAGCGTATTGCGCAATCACCGTAAAGCGCCGATTTAGCTAATTTTAGGGCGTTTAAAATTGATACAATCACATTATCGATTTTTAGGAAAACATTGGGTGTAGGCGCAGCACCACTTTATTACTGTGGCTGCTGCTATTCTGCATGGGATGGACGTATGAGGAAGTGTTACCGAACTCACCTCTGTTGGTCTTCAGGGAAGAAGTCGTACAAACTGATTGGAATACGTCATAAATGTTTAATCTTCAGTAGAGTTAGTAATACAAACTGAAATCCGCCATGTTCTACTTCCGCCGTATAAGTTCGATGTTTCTGAATTTGCTGGTAGAGTTCTTGTTGGTAATTGTATTCCTAGGGCAGTTTGATTTCTTGATCCCAATTCGAGGAACAAAGCACAAGTTCTTGTTAACTTCTTGACGAGTTCTTGACAAGTTCTTAGTAAGTTCCTGGTGAATTCTTGGCTAGTTCTTGGCGAGTTCCTGGCGAGTTCTTGGCGAGTTCTTGGCGTAAAACTGGTATGGTCTCATCGTCCTTCCACAGAATATCCTCTGGTATCTCCTGGACCCTCTCTATCCAGGCCTTTGATAATCCTTTTTTTGGATTTCCTGGATCCTTGTATCCAGGCCTTTGTAATCCTCTTCTGGTCTTTCCTGGGACTGCTGTGCCCAGGCCTTTTTGGTCCTAACTCACGAACCACACCAGACTTCTGTCTCTCTGCTTGTGCCTTATGCACTGCCTGTCGCCTTGTCTACCTGAGTCCCAGACAGACGGGCTCCCTACCCTGGTGCTCAGGGGGGCAGGGAGTTGGCGGGAAGCTATACTAACTTAATCTACTGGCGGGAAATTCAAAATTGGAAGTTGGCACTTACATTGGGATAGAAACCAATCAAAATTTTACGCTGAATAATACTTTCTCTTCAGAAGTTTTTTTCATCAGAAGTTTTTTTCCTCAAAAGTTTTTCTTCTTCAAAAGTTTTTTTTCTTTTTACCTTCGCCAAGAAGGTTATGTTTTCAGTAGCGTTTGTCTGTGTGTGTGTGGGTGTGTTTGTGTGTGTGTGGTTTAGCAAGATAACTCGAGAAGCAGTGGATGGATTGAAATGAAACTTGGTAGGTGGGTAGGTCTTCATGAGTGTTACAGGTTCCTCCTAAATCTCCAAGAACAGTTGGACACACACCAAAGTCAAAGTTCCACAGCCTTTATTTTCCACACCCTTGCTCCAGGGCTCCCTTCTCAGAATGCCCCCTATG
>NW_017804018.1:0-76389 GCF_001625305.1 Branchiostoma belcheri | reverse complement strand
CGCGTTACCATCTACTTCCAGCTCAACTCTGGCTGTAGGCACGCTGTCAACAGCCCCATTGGCCAGTCTGACTTTAATGGCATCTTCTGTGTATGCCTTCCTCGGCACCAATGTCTTGTTGACAAAGGTCCTGGAGCTCCCAGTGTCCCTGTACACCTGTACTTGCTGGCCGTTCACAGCTCCAGTGCTGCTGTACTTGCTATCTTCCGCCAAGTTTCCATCCGCGTCCCAGGGCTTGTCTGCTCCCTGCGCGAACATACTCTGTGCCACCACATTCTTCTTGGAGAACCCTTTCCCCAAACTAGGGCAATCAGCTTTCACGTGCCCTGTTTCACGACAGTGGTAACAGGTCTTACGGAAGCCTCCCCCAGGCTCCCCGGAGCCACCTTGACCGCTCTTCCGGCCAGGCTCGCCCTCAGATCTTGATGAGTTGCGTGGACGGACACCTTCAGCCAGGCTCGTCTCGTGAGCCGTCAGATACTGGTCGCTCATCCTCCCCATTTCCTCCAAGGACTTTGGTTTCCTCTCTCGTAGGTGGATTGACAGATCTAAGGGGCACAGATCAAGGAATTGTTCCTGGACGACCAGATCACAGATTCCCTCATACGTCTTGGGGGTGCTAGACAGCTCGATCCACCTGTTCAGGTAACTGCTGAGACGTACAATGTACTGGTCCGGCACTTCCCCCTCCTGGGGAACTTCAGACCTGAACTTTTTCTTGAAACCGTCTTCGGTAAGTTCATACCTCTTAAGAATGGCTTCCTTCACCTTAACATAGTCCTGGGCATCGTCATCAGATAGCCTGCTGTACACATCCAGCGCCCTCCCCGTGAGTAGGGCACTCAGTAGAGACGCCCACGTGTCTTCCGCCCAGTGGTTGGCACGGGCAAACCTCTCAAACCTCAAGAGGTACCCATCTATTTCTTCGCCTTCCATGAAGCTGGGTAGTCTCGGCGTCTTAGCCTTGACGTCTCCTGCAGCATGCCCACCACCAGCCCAGCCGCCTGCTGCACCTGCGGGGAGGCCGCCACCTGCGGCACCGGCTGCGAAACCGGCTGCGACTGGCTAACCACCATGGGCTGCGGGATACGCGAGTGATCTTTCCCCGACGAGGGTCTCATCTGCTGGGGCTGTAGGGGAGGCTGCATGTGCGACTGTTGCCCAGACCTCTGCAGCTGGTAGATGGCCATGTGCTGAGGTCTGTGGTTATGGTCCCGCCCTGACCTCCCCTCTCTGTCCCTACGTCTGTCCCTGTCCCTGTGTCTGTCCCTGTCTCGGTCCCCTCGCCCTTCCCGTTGGCGTTCCTTCTCCACGCGATGTCTCTCCAGCCGCTCCTGCTGCCGCTGCATCTCACGCTGCCGCTCGTGCTCAATCAAATGATAGTTCTTACAGTTCAGTACATGAATCCTTTAAGACAGTCCCGCTGCTCACTCCTCCTCGAGTCGTCAATCTCTGGAAAGCGTCCATACAACACTGCTGGGCTCCACAGCGTCCCGTCTTCTCCTGGAATTCCCTCCTGGACTCTCTTCTTGCTTCCACCGCTTCCACTGACCGCCCCGTGAAGCACCAATCCGCGATCTTTGCCGTTGTATCCACACAAAGTCCGCTGGTCTCCGCTGGTCACAGCCTTATTCTCTGGCTCCCACGTGCACTGATTCTGTCCGGGTCCTGTGGACGTCCAGCTTCCGACTTTGCACGATCAACACAAAGTCCACTGATCTCTGCTGGTTACAACCTCCTCTGGTGTTTCCTGACCAACTGTCCTGCCGACAACGCCAATGTTACAGGTTCCTCCTAAATCTCCAAGAACAGTTGGACACACACCAAAGTCAAAGTTCCACAGCCTTTATTTTCCACACCCTTGCTCCAGGGCTCCCTTCTCAGAATGCCCCCCTATGCTCCCCTGGAGCGTTCCATTGGGGATATGGGGGTGTTCCAAACTAACTTCCCTACGATACATAACAATGAGACCTAGAAATGATTAGATTTTCGGCCCCCTGGCGGCTTACCTAGGTACCGCAGCAGAACTTCCGGTTTTGATATCTCGTGATCTGGACATGCTAGGGTCACGAATTTTGAAGGGCAGATAGCTCTTGGGATAGGGAAGAAGTGACATGAGTTCGTTTCCCCTAGCGGCTTGTTCTGGGACTGCAGGAGCATTTGTTGAAAATTTTTGAAGGAGGATAACTCAAGAACCGGTTGACGAATTGTCGTGATTTTTGGTATGTAGGTAGTTGAAGTGATGCTTGACATGGTCAAACAACAATTATGCAAATCAGGAGCTAATTTGCATAATTAATGAGGAAATTCTATAAATCTTCTTTGTTTTGTTGTTAATAGAACTATGAAACACTTGTGACATCACTTGTGAGAACGAGAAAAAACATCGGAGGATATAGATTATGTAAATGAGGACCTAATTTGCATAATGAATTTTTTTTGCATAGTAAATTTTTATAATTTTATAGTTGTAACTGTTGGGAATTTCATAATTGCCACATTTGGAAGTTAAGTGAAGGTGAACATCAACAAACATAATTTATTCAAATCATGACCTCATTTGCATAATTCATGAGGAAGTGCTATAATAGCATTTTTGTTAAGATAAGGCTGTCATTGGGTGGAGAATATGATCAGCTGATATAATCCATGCAAATGGGGCTCTTATTTACAAAATCAATTATTAAAATTGTATAATTTGTCAACCACAAGGGTTAACATCATTTGGCGAAGGTATAAGATCGTGGAACTCTTGTCTTCAGGCATTTTTTACTTCAGAAGTTTTTCTTCTTCAGAATCCACTAACTTTGACCAGACTAGACAATGTACCATACCAACAACCAATTATTATGTTGAAATATTTGTACTTAATTAGGCTTGATTTTCTATCTCTTAAGTTAGACAAATTTTCAACTCAAGTTGTAGGAGAAGGCTACAAACTGCATTTCAGAATGGTACGTATTAAAATGCAACAGCTTCTCCTGCGTGCGGCGTAGGGCGCAAAGTTAGAGACTAATATTGCACAATTGATTTTTCAACTTGTTCTACTTAAATAAACACAGCAATCAGCAAAGTCTAAAAAAAAATAAAAATAAAAATGAAATAAGATAATCTCTACCTACCGACCATAATTTTTTCAGGACCGAAACAGGAAACACAACATTTTTTTCCTTGGCCTTAGTATTCAAGTACTTTATTATAGGTTGATAACATTAATAGGATAATTTTACTTGGTATGATAATGTTTAACGACTTTTGGTTGAATGTGCTCCTGACTTTTTATAGTGGTGCGCCTAGATTTTTTCTGGTGCTCCTAACTTTTTGGGGTTAGGCGCACAGTGCTCCTAGGTCCAAAAGTTAGTCTGGAGCCCTGATATTAAACCGTTCCTGATAGAGACTATCCAGAACTGTGCCTGATCCTAATCGTAATCAGGCATAGAACCAGATGCGACGACTTTTGTCTTTTCTCTTAGACTCTGTTGTCGTGCCCCTACCTCTTGGTAGTAATCCAATAACGTGACTCCAAGCTGGAATACTTGAATCGGCTTGGTTTATTCTCTAGTCACGAACTCAGACCTTCTGTCTGGCTCGTCTCTTCTTGTCGTCTGACGCTACGCATGCGTGTTATTCTTTATGTTAAGTAAGCTGCTTAAACATTACCACATGTTACATCCCCTTTTCTTTAGTTACATTCTCTCAACGGATCTTTTCCGATCTTACACATTCACATATCTTTTGCCTTAGAGTTCTTTGGCATGTCAGTTCTTATGCACACTAGAGTCCTTGTGCTTTATGGTCTTCTCCAGGTTCTCTTCCTGTTAGTTCATTAGTTTGTTAGTTCAGTCCTCGAGTTCTACTTCAAAACTGCATGCATTACATAATCACTCGCTGACGTAATCCTTCAGGCGCGCACGTAATCCTTCAGGTGTACATGTGCTGGTGGTTGCACAACTCGGCCGGACCTCGTTGTCATCGGCTGTCCGTGTGCAGCTGCGTGTTCCACTGGCACTGTTGTCTCAGCTGCTGGTGTTGTTGGTGCTGGACATGGAGGGTTGTTTTCTTCCTCCACGGCGGTCATGTCTGGGGCTTCCTCGTTTGTTTTACGTAGGTGCCTCCTGTTTCTGCGGTAGCTGCCTCCGTCTTCTGTTCTTATCTCATATGATCGCTTCCCAACCTCCGCTACCACTGTTGCCTTCTTCCACTGTTTAGCGGTTGGGGTCATTGGTTGGCATCTTACTATGTCGCCAGCCTTGAGATCGGGCAAGTCTCTAGCTTGTCTGTCGTAGTACTTGCGCTGTCTCTTCTTTGCTTCTTGGAGTTTACTCGGAATGTCGCTCTGAACTCTCGGTTGGAGGAGGTTTGTCTTTATCGGCATGGTAGCTTTCGTCCTCCTGCTGAAGAGTCGTTGAGCCGGACTACTTCCGATCTCTTGCGATGGTGTGTTTCTGAAGTCTAGCAACGCTAGATACGGGTCGCTCTGTGCTAGTCTTGCTTTCTCCAGGAGTCGTTTGGTCGTCTTAACTGCGTTCTCCACCTTCCCATTGCTCTGGGGGTATCCTGGTGATGACGTTTGGTGCTTGAAGTTCCACTCACGGGCAAACTTCTCAAACTCTGAGGACGCAAACTGTGGTTCGTTGTCTGTCATCACTACGTCGGGAATGCCGTGTCTGGCAAACTGCATCTTCAGCTTTCTGATGTTGGTGGTGGACCGTGTGTCCGCTTCGCAGGTGTCTATCTCACAGAAGTTTGAGTAGTAGTCAACTGTGATGAGGTATTCTCTGTTATGTAGTGTGAAAAGGTCGACTCCTACCTTTTCCCATGGTCGTTGTGTGACGGGGTGTGGAATCAGGCTTTCCTTTTGTTGCCTGTTGCCGACTGATTGGCATATGTCGCATCTGCTGACGTAGTCTTTTACTTCAGCATTCATCCCTGGCCAATACACACAGTCTTTAGCGAGTTTTGAGTGACCCTTCCATTTCCCCCATGTATAATGTAAGTCTCTTGAGTGCTGTGTCCTCTGATATTCTGTCCTGCACACTGTAGTCTGTATATCGATCATCCCACACTTCTGTTCTTTTGGGGATCTACAGTAGTCTTGTCTTTACTTAGGTACCAATAACAACTGTCTTAATGTCCAGGTTGGTTTGAAACATGTTTTAATACCATGTATGAGCACTGCAAATTCTCCATAGAGCTTCTGAAAGGTTCTTGATGTAGATAGGATGGTAGGATATCATCATGCACCCGAGAGGGCAGATTGAGATTGACTGAAAATCATGTTGAGTTGTTTTTTTGTGTTGGAACATAGCTTTATAAATTCTACAACATACTGTTATGGATAAATCTACCAACTTGGATGGGCTTTCATTCAAAGCTCTTCTACTAGCTAACTCATGACCAATATGTTTTGTCTTCTCTATCACTAGGAAAGCTTAACTTACAAACCCTGTATGAAAAAAACATTTTCTACAAATTACATGGTCAATAAAATGGTCTTTCTTAAATTAGTCTACATAGTGACGTAGCCCATTTATCTTACAATTTGATGATTTTTGTCTTCAACTCAGAAAAACGCAAGTCCCTCACATGTATCTGTACTTCCTGATACAGTGGTCTTTTGGATCAGCTACAAACAGATGTCCATCCTCTGTCACAGCCACCCCATGGGGTTTGCTCAGTTTGTCCCCCTCACTGCTAATGGTGGACACCCAGGTGCCATCTGGGCGGAACACCTGAAGCTTCTTGCCGTATTGTACACCACCTACATTAGATTCCATTCCAATGTTTCCCAGAACTATGTTCCCCTTGCTGTCAGCTGACACCCCTGTAGGGTCCCACATGTTCTGTGGCTGTCTACCTTTCTGACCAAACTTGTGTTGGAAGTTAAAATTCTTGTCAAACACTTGAACACGGCTGTTGTCTTTTTCTGCTACAATGATGTTGTCTTCTTCATCCACACAGACAAAACAGGGCAAGTCAAACTGTCCCTCCCCCTTCCCCTGCCCTCCCATCTGTTTCACCAGTGTCCCATCTGCCTCAAACAGGAAAATGCTGTGTTTACCACGATCAGCTACAAGAACCCTCCCGTCCCTCTGTATTGCCAGGCCAAAAGGATTTATGCAATTTTCACATTAAAAGACCCAAAAAGTCAGCTGCGCTGACCTGGCGATGACGTCACAAATGTTGGGTTATGAATGAATGACTTAATTTCAGGTATTTCACCCATAGAAAACAACGATACAAACATAGAAACACGACTATACATACAACACCTACATTTTCAAAAAGGAATCTCTGCACTGACAATCCGACCTCAGAAGACATTGTATTATGCTGCTTTTGGTGTTGTTTAGCCTATTAATAAAAGTGTAGCATAATTTTCTGCGTCTGGAATACATAATATGCTCCAACATTTTGCAGCAAACGCTTGTAAGCGATACAGGTCGGTAGTTGGCTGCATCACTCCTGTCGCCTTTCTTAGATATTGGGTGTATAAATGCTCTACGCCAATCAGGTGGTACTTGGCCCTCTTGCAGGGATTGGTTGAAAATAAAATGCAAAACAGGACTAATCTCGAGGGCATACTCCTTTAGTACTCAGGTCCACTAGCTTTGTTAGGGTTAATGCCTTGCAGTAATTTCTGGATCCCTTCCAAAGTGACAGTTATTTTGGGCATGCTGGAATCAAATGTGTCTGTAGTTTGGTGAACAAACATAGTACGTACTAGTTGCCAGGCGACCCGTTCATCACGTGACCAGCCAGCGAGTGCGTTGAGTCAAACAGTTCCAAGGCCTGCATGGAGATTCAAGATGGTTTTATTGTTTTTTTATCGAGTAGCGTGCGTAGTCCAGTGGTCAGCGATCCTGCCTCTGGACTGAGAGGTTGGGAGTTCGAATCCCGGCTGTTGTCGCTCACCCGACATGCACGCTACTGTTTAGGGTCGCAGTCCTTAGGACGGGATGTTAAGCCGTGGTCCACTGTTCATTGGGCTTGTCGAAATGATCTGGGGGAATTTCCCCGGTACAATGAACCTGTAAATACTGTACATAGCGTCTGTCATCTCTGTCACGACCAGTGGAAGATTAGCTCTTCAGTGAGCTAAACTGGTTCGAGATATTTTTTTTCAGTTAATAACTGAACTAGAAAGGTAACATTTGCAAAGCAAATCATATTCGTTATGTTTACATTTGCATAAGCTGCTCTGTTAATTCTTACTCGAACACATTCATATATGGTCAGACAGGAGTCTGCTATAAAATTGCAACATCATGTAACCCAACACTAGTTACCATGGTGATAGACTGTCTGGTTCAGGTCATTGACCTTTTATGTTTGAAGAAGAGGAAACTGAACAAAAACAATATGTACAAACTAATTTACTAAGCATATAGGTATACAATTTAGAATGTTGTTTTATGTTTATCAAAGACCAATAAATATACAGGCTGTATAGGGGATTCATATTCTTTCATTTAAGATACAATCTTAATAATGAATAGTTATTAAGGTCTCATACTGCAATTACTCCGCACGTGTAGGGTCTAAAAGAGTCCCGACAAAAAAATGATTGTGCCTGAACAGCGTGAGTTTAGGTCTACCATAAAATCCCTTTCATCACTCAGACCTGATCTAAAAGGATTTGAGGTGAAAGCCTGTTTATTACTGACAGGATCAGGCAGGGAAGTTTTCAAGGTTCACCAACAAATTAAATTGGTGTGGCCTAAATGCTATAATTATCTGCACGCTTCACTCTATAAATATGTAGTTTGAAATGAATGACAAACAATTGGTGTGTCCTAAATGCTATATTTACTGACCAGCATGGGCAGCAAAACCTGGGTCACAAAGAGAAGGAATCTCCTCAGCGCCTTCCGCTCCTGTGCCTGTAAGCACCAGACAAGTATCTATTAATGTGTTCTTGCTTCTGTACGAGTTCTATTTTCATTGCTTGTTGTGTAGAGATGCTTGACTTCTAGACTGTTTGGGGTTGGGTGTTAGCCAGCTCGTAGTGAGCTCAAATCATAAAAATTACTTGCTGTCGCCTAAATGCTATATTTACTCACTAACATGGGCAGCAAAACCTGTGTGATAAAGAACACAAATCGTCGGAGGGACAGCAGCTCCGCATCCAGGTCCTGCCTGCTCCTCCTCCCTCTCTGTCCTCAGGTCACCTCTGCCCTCTCAAATCTCCTGTAAACATCAGACAAATATCTATTAATGAGAGTGGTTGCTTCTGTATGAGTTCTATTTTCATGGCACCAGCATGGGCAGCAACACCTTGGTCACAAACGCCGAAGTGTGACGAGTTAATCCTTGGCGCTCTATCTCTCCTTCTTCCTCCTCTCTACAATCAGACAAAGTATTGTGTATATCAGGTACCTGGGGCAGGTCAAATCTTGTAACAAGTGCGGCGAACAAGGTCACTTGTTCGCCGAATGTCCCACGGAAAAGTGCGGACGTTGCCTACAGTTGAAAATAGAACTCATACTCCACAGCGCACACGCACCCCCCAGTACGTATATTTTTGTTGCAGCATGACAGGTACAGGCCAGCACTGGCGATGCCGGAAGGCAAGAGAAAGATGCACAGCCAAAGTGCTTCAAACACTCACCGGGGAGTTTATTCCGAAGGACAAACACAATCATCCTTGCTTGCAAATTTTAAAATATAACGTTACACTTACAGATGAAGAAGTAATGCAATATGCCTACAGTTGAAAATAGAACTCATACAGAAGCAAGCACTCATTTATAGATATATTGCCAACCCGCAGCCCATAGGGAATGGGACTGTCCCCATTTGGAGCAAGCGGTGCTGTCCGGCCTAAATAGGGCTGCTTGGTCGTTCAGGGTGCTACGCCTCAACTTCTGCCGGTATAATGAAGTGTGTTGTGGTTCTTTAGACAGAAAAAATATATAAAAATACCTTTCAGCATTCATGCACCTACTGTTTCTGATTTATTTTCCCGCAATAGTTTGATATATATCGGAATAAAATATGTGGGAGTAAACTTACAGCCAGATTTGACACCATCTGTATAGTGACTTGGTACATGTTGGCGACAGCCTGCCTCCCCTGGGCGTTTCAACCTCAGTAAATAGGAGTCCCATAGTTCTCCTGATCATACACATGTACATGAAGGCAACAGGTGGACCTAAGTACATATTTTCAATTTGTGCCACCTGATCTGGTTTTGCAGCTTTTCTTTGATCTCTCTTTCACTCCCAGCCTTCAGGGACTGCGTAAGACGTCACAAGACGTAAACTTGCTAGTGCTCTTGTGCTGCTTGCTCAACATTCTTCCTTCTCTGTGCCTTCTTTTCCATGGATGTTTGTTTTTTCATCGTCTTCTCAGTCATTTTTTTTTAACTTGCAGGATGTTTCTGATTTTTTTCTCAATTTTTGCACTGTTTCTCCCTCGTGGTGGTGCTGTTTCTCCCTCGTGGTGGTGCTTCAGTGTTTGAGTCGGGCTCTGTATCGCTCCCCGCCGGTGCGTCCACCGAGGCTGTTTCTATCCACTTGCTGCCTAGGTACCTTCTTCAGGGATTACCCCCTTTGCTCTCCCGACCAGATTGTAGCTATCTCCCCCTTGGATTTTCGTTGGGTATCCTTCTGGGCTTCCCTGCCAGTGGAAAAGGGCCTTGAGTGATTCCCGGTATCGTCACTTCCCTCCCTTCGCGGAAATCCAATATGGCGCCCGAGGCGCTGTCTCGTGGCGCGACACAAAAAGGGCTCTAGAATCTTTAAAAAGGTAGTTCTTCAGGTAATCTAGACTTTAAAACGTCCCTAGTACTAACATACTTCGACTACTGGTCTTCTATTAAAAAAATATTTAAAAAATCACGTAAAAAATAGCTTAATTAAAAACCAATGCAGCAGAGCAAATTAGATCATGTCCATCCAAATCGGCCCTCAGTAGTGCCTTGCACTGCTCTTCCTTCATGTCTGGGAGTTCAGACTGGATAGCGATGGCAGACGCTCCTTTTGGATCCTTGATACTCGTAATAATATCCTCTACCCTGTTTAGTGTTATGGACTGTATGTCCAAAGGCAAAGCAGGGGGTGGATGCGGTCGTCCATGACTCCTTAGTACTCGGGTCGACATCTTCCAGTACATAGGCGACCGGAGTGCACTCTAAGACTAAAAACGTCCGCCGACGATCTCCTCCCGTCACTGGTGCGTACTCCTCCTCCTCCTCCTCCTAATAAATGTACACATATCATCGATGAATGACAAACAATTAGTGTGTCCTAAATGCTATATTTACTGACCAGCATGGGCAGCAAAACCTGGGTCACAAAGAGAAGGAATCTCCTCAGCGCCTTCAGCTCCTGTGCCTGTAAGCACCAGACAAATATCTATTAATGTGTTCTTGCTTCTGTACGAGTTCTATTTTCATTGCTATGAAAATGAAAACATAAAAGTACAACAAGAAGCCAAAAAAATAAACTTTTCAGTCCGTCTCTTTGTCATCCTTTTCCCTTCCACACTTCTCTATCTCTATTCAGTTGAACGTGTTAGGAAATTTGTGAGGATTTTACGTCTTCTTGACCTTGTCATAACCCCGCGACACTGAAAGAAGTGAGACAATGACATTGTATAAGTTCTTGACGCTATCTAATATTTCCTCTAACTTGAGCCCCTTTTGCTCTGTATTCATATATATGTTCTAATTTTAATTTAACTTGCGTGTATTTATTTAAGATTTCGTCATTCAACGTTTCGTCTAGTTGCCTCTCCAGTTCTTGCAGTCTATTTTCTAGATCTTGGTGTTCTATATTAATTCTACTGGCTTTAATCTTAGCATATTTATCCGAGAACTCCTTAATCTTAACTTTACATATCTCCCAAGCTAATTGTTTTGATTCACTGTAATTTTCAAATTCCTTAACTACAGAGAGTACAGTAGATCTCACACCCATAGCATAGTTCTCATCCAACAGGTGGGAGGTATTGAGGCGCCAAGACCCTGGCCCTCTAGCAAAATTTTCAAGTTTATCTTAGGTTCATCTCCGTAGCGTGGTGTGTATAGACTACTCCCGTACGCGTGTTGAGTACACGCCGGTTTCGTTTGTGTGCATCAGAGAGCTGCTTGAAACGGGCTTTTGTGATGGCTGAACATTCCCGCGCCCGTGTCCGCCTAACCATGTACCACAGAACCAACCCCGGAACAAATACTGCAACAGCAACCGCATACTACATACAGCCGCACCTGGACAGGGCGGCAGGGTTTATATATGTGTGGTTTATTTCAATAACAATTGTCTCAAACATTGCAGCCAAAGCATTGGCTGAATTGCGTCGGGACAATTACAATTCGTATAGGCGTGTGATTAAAACATATAACATACGGAGTAAAAAGTTCTATACAGAATTTTTCGGAGTGTCAAATACTGCTACAAGTTTATGTCCGTAATGGGTTTCAGGTTTTCCCGCCATTCGACAAATTTCTGTGACGGTAGTGGTGCCGGGTTTCACAATTTCCCGCCATTCGATGAACTTCTGTGACAGTGGTAGTGTCATCATCATCATCATCATTCATCCTCCGTAGAGGTGGAGCATACAAAGTTAGTTCGCCACAACTGTCTGTCATACATCACTGAGAAAAGTTCATGTCCCTCCAAGCCAGTTTCAGTTTCAATAAGTTTCTTAACTGTTATGTTTGGGCGTCCAACTCTTCTCTTACAGGTATCAGGGTTCCAGAGTAGAAGCCTACTGGCTGGTTCTTCACTACGTATTACATGACCGGCCAAGCTTAGTCGTCGACATTTGACTACTGAAGTTACATTTGGTAGCGAACCGTATAACTGTTCATTAGTAGTGTGTTTCCACCATGGTGTATTGAAAACCACTCGCAACATCTTCGTGTATGTTCCGTTTAGTTTTCTAGAATGTGACATATTCATGACCCATGATTCTGACCCATACAAAAGAATTGTTTCAATACATGCCTTAAACACTTTGATCTTAGTTTGTTTTCTAATGGGCGCTTTCCAAATCTTATGTAATGAGTGAAGAGCACTCCATGCCTGTGCGATCCGCACATCCATGTCATGAACACTATCAGAGTACCCCCCTAAGTATTTGAAATCCGCAACACATTCAATTACAGTGCCATCAGTGGCAAAAAGTAAACTGTCAGTAGTAGGGTTTAGATGCATGAACTTTGTCGCATGTCGCTTTGGAAGCATTCAAATATAAACCTATTTTTTGACATGAAGTTTCAACTTTTGTGAGAAGATCTTGTGCATATTTTATTGAGTTTTCCAATAAAGCAATATCATCAGCAAAATCAAGGTCTGGGAGGGTTTCAGCTGGGTATCGTCGGCTCCGACGACGACGGAGAGTAAGCCCGTCTGATTCTGAAATCGAAGACCGGAGCGCATAGTCGAGGCAAATAACAAAAAGGAAAGGGGCCAAAGGATCGCCCTGCAGGACTCCAGTGTTAATGCTAAATGCATCGGTTTCTCGCTCAGGAGTAATAACCACAGCACTGGTGTCCTCGTACATGACTCGAATAGCGCTGACGACATCCAGCGGAATCCCATACGCTTCCAAGATATGAAACATTTTGTGGCGGTTAATCGAATCGAAAGCCTTGCGGAAATCGATAAACACAAGTACTGCCTCTTGGTCAAAGTTTCTCAACTCTTCTACAATGCGTCTGAGCGCGAGAATGTGAGAAGTAGTTGATCTACCTTGACGGAAGCCATTTTGGTTTGTACGTAACACTTTGTCGACAACTGGACGAATCCTATTGAGCAAACAACGGTTATAAATTTTGGATGCAATTTGTGACAGTGAAATACCTCTATAATTATCTGGGCGGCGCAAGTCACCTTTCTTAGGGATGGGGATGATTCCAGACAATCCCCATTCCTTGGGGCGCTCTCCCCTGTAGGTTAAGTTGCAAAAGTGCAAGAGAATTTTTGTCATGCTCGGTAGTTTCCAAAATTCTGATGGGAGGCCATCCATGCCAGGTGCTTTCCCAGTTTTTAGTTGCATGGTTGCCAAGGTAACTTCTTCCTGAGAAAACTCCCCACTCTTAATCTCGGTGAAAACATCAAATACTTTATAGATTGGTTCAGTGCTTATAGGATTCGTATTCACATTAAGAAGGTTTTTTAAATGATCCCCCCATAGTTTCAGTCGGTCTTCCCCCTTAATATACACAACACTTTTTGATTTCTTTCCTGCAAGAGTCTTCACAAGGTCCCATGCATTTTTGACATCTGTTGACAAAGCTGGATTTTCAAAGATAGTGAGTGTCTCGTTAATACGCCTGTCTTCGCAGCGATCATAGGTTTTCCGCAGGTTGACCTGTGCTGCTTGTACATTCCGAGTAGATGCTCTTGAGTGTTGCTTTCCTTGCTGTTACTACTGGATCAGCGTCTCTGGTATCTTGAGCTCGGCGAGGTTTACGTGGTAGCAATTCCTTGCCGGTTTTGTGGGCAATGTTAACAAAAGATGTGTAGTTTTGTTCAGACAGGGGTAAGTTTTCATAACGAGATTTGACTGTATCCTCTATCTTGGATGCCAGTTGCTTGTTCTTTGTAACCGCACTCCAGAAAAGCTTCTTTGAGGCTGCATTCTTGGACACTCTAAGGCTGAGTTTAACCGTGGCAGTCACAATTCGATGGTCGCTACCGACTGGGTTCGAAGAGGAATATGCCTGGCAGTCCTTAACACTGTTGCGCCATCGTTTACGGTAAAGACATAAATCTATCTGGGAGCGGTCACCCTTTGGTGATCGAAATGTCCAAAGTTTGCGGCTAGGTTTGCGGAAGGAGATGTTACCAACTACAAGGTTGTGTTGCTCTATAAAGGTTTTAAAGAGCAGACCGTTACGGTTTGATACCTTGTGGATGGAATGGCCCTTTGCAATTTGAGCATCCATATCACCTCCTATGAATAACATGGCATGTGGCGGTATACTCTCGACTGTGTTGCTCAATTTTGTGTAGAAGTCATTTGCAATGTCATCCGACAAACTGTTGTGTGGGGCATAACAGGAGACAATTACAGATGCTGGGTTGCCCTTAAACCTGGCAACAATTATACGTTCGTCAATTTTTCTCACAGAGAGTAGAACGACATGCTCCGGACATGCTCCTTAATGGTAAGAAGAGCCAGCTGTTGCTGATCTGTTCCAGCCGTGGTGTACCATCAATGCCACCGCTCACTCTTGGAGGTGACCTTGTCCCAGTCACGAGTGTCGCTAAAGGCCTCGGTTTCACCTTTGACAGCAAACTGTCCTGGGAGGAACATGTCAGGGCTTCAGTAGCAAATGCTTCAAGCAGGCTTCATTTCCTGCGATTGTTAACCAAGCAGGGAATGATTGTGGACGACCTCATACAAGTATACTTATCACTCATCCGCCCCGTACTGGAATATGGCCACGTTTTACTCGTCGGTTGCAACGTAGCTCTAGCAAACAGCATGGAACGAGTCCAACGTCACGCACTTCGTATCATCTCTTGCGGAGGGAGACGCGACGTACCAGCTCTACCCTCTCTAAAGGAAAGGAGAGAGTCTGCGGCCGTGTCCCTGTTCAGGTCGATGCTAAATCCCGAACACCCACTACACGACCTGGTGCCCCCCCAGAGAGCAACTGCTACCGGCAGGATCCTAAGGAACAGCCAGGCCATGAGTGCTCCCAGGGCCAGGACAAAGCGGCTCCAGCAGTCCTTTCTCCACAGGGCCATAGCCCTATACAACGAAGAACTGACGTATCACTAGTTTTATTTTTCCTAAACCTCATCTGTATATAGTTTTTTTGCTTGGTACAAATTCTTTATGTATTATAGTGTATATGAGGGTGTGTATATAGTGTTTGTTTTGCCTATTGTAACTTTTATTTTCTGTACGCAAACTCTTTCAATTCAGGGATTCTCATCCCTGCTGCAAGGTTTGCTTTTGGTGTTGAAATAAACTATGAAATACTAGTGTTCTGAAACGCTGGTGAAGCAGTGTGCTGAGATGGGTGGGGAATGATCTCAGGAACCTTTGGTTCGACCAGCTTCTCCTTTGACTTCTCAGTGGCAGGGGACTCAGTGTTGTTATTGTTATTGCTGGAAGATGCACTGTTGTCCTTCTGCTTTCTTCCCTTCTTAGGGGTCTTCGGCTTTGATGAGATGCGAATCTGGTGTGTATAGCGTGTGAGCATTTCTAGTGCCCCAGTGCGAATCTTTTCCTCCTGGCCTTCTTCACTGCCAAACTCGTCCGTTGGGGCCATCTTGTAAAGGGGCAAGACATGGAGTTGTTCATCCTCTGGTGGTGGCCCAAGTTTCCGATTTTCTGGACAAGTCAGCGTGCACACAATTGTGCTGCCATTGTTCCGCCAGTTGGGCCAGCTAGCGTCGTCGTGTCTCCAATAATTTCCCCATATTTACGTTCTGTTCTTGTATAAGTATTGATATAGATTTTGCAGTGGAAAATCGTTCTGTGAATGGTTGTCCGGCCAGTTGGGTACTATCGCAGTCGTCTGTCGTTCAGGGGCTCCGATACATGTGATCCCAGTTATGTTTTTGTCTCGCGTACATCAGTATTTTCCTGGATTTCTCAGGTGTTGTGTTCTGGGCATGCTTTGTCCCGCCAACTGGGCCGGCTAGCGTCGCCGTGTGCGGCCGAGGGGCCCCGTCAGACATTCTTCTAATTTACGTTCCGTTTTGGTGTAGTTTGGTCTTGATATGAACTTTTGCAGTGGAAATGCTCTGTGTAAATTGCCTTGTCCGTCTTGATGGACCTGCTAGGTCGTCGTCCGGTGTCGTTTCGTTCTTGCGTTGTATTCATGTATTGATCTGAACTTTGACAGTTGTGAAGCCCGGGTTGGCTCTCTGTTGTTCTCGCAGATGTTATCCTTTCTTGATTTTTTTTTCCTATCTCGTCAGAAATCTCCGGTTTCAGTCCGGACAGTTGTTACCTGTACGTATGTGTTTTCATGGTCTTTGCAAATCCTGGGGCGGCCTCATGTGTCAAATTGCCACAGTTTCCGTGTCGTCAGGGGCCCAACCGGTGACTGAAACGTTACTGTCCATTATCCTTATAATGATCAGGGTGTTTTCTTGTGTACTTTGGTTCAGTTGTGATACTAACGTAATCCGGTGCGCAGAGATTCAGTTTTAATGGTTTTGTGTGAGTTGTATCACTAGCTATATAGTGTACTAGTGTACTTGTGCTCCCATAGTGTAAACTTTTCAGTGATGTTATTCTGGTCCGTTGTGTTTCGTGGTTGTTTTGCCATCCTGCCTGTCTAGGCTTTGAGTAAATTCCCTGGTTCTGTCAATGGTTTTAGACGGTTCTGGGACGTAACTAATCAGGATTGTGCAGAGACGTCTCTGACGCCGTCTCGAGTGTCCGTCACCTTCCGGCCAGCCTCCTGAAAACCATCTGTTCCCCTTCCCCATAGTCCTGGCGTGTTCTGTGACTGACAGTGCCGCCGTGGCTAGGCCTACTTCCCAGCCTCTTCCCACGTTCGTCTCTGAGGTGCACCTTTGTTTCACCGGAGCCCACCCTCCCCGGGGACCCGGTGCGTGCGCTTCCCACCTCCTCCCTCGCATACCTCACCCGTTCCACCTCGTCTGGTTCTTCTAACTTTCGGCCGTCGCTAATTCACGCTTGTCACCCATCAATGTCACCTGCCAATTACCCCTTCCTCCGCCCTATACTTCTGCTGATCCACGTGTGTCCCTCCCTTGCCCATATCCTGTTACGCGTACCCACGCCGTTATTCCGCTGACTCGGTCCCTTACAACCGTTTACTCATTCCGCTGTCCATCACCCGGATCGCTTCTGACTTCCTTACTGAATAGGTTGACAAGCAAGATCCAACCCCATCTTGCTTGACTTTAGGCTCCAGAGATGTCTGTGCGGTTCGCCACACCTGCACCGGGTTTTGGTCGAGGTCACGAGTAGGTTCACAAGATTCCGGAACATAACCAAGGAAAAAGTCGTGGGAAATAATAATAAAATGAAATAAAAGAGAATACAAAGCCCCGTTTCGTGGCGCCTCTGGGGTGGGAGGGGGGTAACGCAGCCCCACAGTACTGCAACAAAAATCGTTCTAACTTCAAACAAAACATAAAATGGAACTCAAAATATACTGAGAAAACCATCTAGTTGATGGATGACTCAAACATGTGCCTCCATGGGCCACCCTGACGTAGGATTACGGTGGATTCCTTATCCCAGTGCAGAGAGCTCCCTAGGAAGGCGCCATGTTGGTTTCGTGACCTCTGACCTCAGTGTGGTAGTGTAGGGTTTCATAATTTCCCGCCATTCTGTGAACTTTTGTTCTGTGACTTTCCCGCCATTCGATGAACTTCTGTGACGGTTGTGGTGTCGGATTTCAAATTTACCCGCCATTCTATGAACTTTTGTGACGGTGTGTGGTGGGTGTTGGGTTTCCCCGCCATTTATGTGTGTGGTAAATAATGTGGAAGGCTTCACACAGTTCTTTTTTTTTCGACGTTATTTTTATTAGATTTTCAAAAATACACAGACTTGCATGGCACAGGTTTTACAAGAACAGAAACAAACTCATACCAGAAACCAATTCATTATAGTCACTACTCACTGGTCGCCAGTTTTTTATATTTGAGGGTTCTTTATCCTTTCCCTCAGCGTCTTGTTTCAGTAATAGGGAAATTAGTCCAATTATTTGTGTGTCCGAGAGATGACCTAAGAAAAAGGAGTAATTGAACGACTCTAACATAGGCTGTTTCAAAAGGTTATAAAATTCTTTGTAAAATTCCACGGGTAAACCGTCCAAACCAGGAGACTTCCCGGTTCTGTTTTCACAGTTCCCTCGGAAGTAATAAATTTTGTCATGTTTTTTCTAGTTTGACATCTTTCAACCAGATTCATGAAAAGTTTGGAGCATTTTTCTCCATGTTCCATACACTTTGCCCTGCCACTCAAAATTAAACTAGTCGTCTTATTTTGGTAAATCAATTCTAATTGTCGTCTCTTCTCTTGCAGACTTTGGAAAACCTCAATGTCGTATAACAGGTCTAACCTCTTTTGTAACCCCTCGATCTCACTGATGAGAGACTGCTCCTTGTTTCTACTTTTCTTAAGTTTCCATGAGGAAAACTTAATTACATGCCCACGAACTGCACATTTAAAAGAGTCCCACACTATATGTGGATTCGCTAACTTCATATTAAATTTAAAAAAAAAAAACCTTGATAAAGGAAGATGTTTCCTTTATAAACTCTGGATATTGTAAGAGATCAATGTTAAACCTCCAAAAACCAGGGCCTCGGTGTACATTTGAATCAATCAAAGAGATCCCGATTAGCGCATGGTCTGATCTCAGGCTCTCCGCAATGACCACTTTGTCTACAGAAGAAGTCAACGAAAAGGAAATCAAGAAGTAATCAATGCGGCTGGCCTGAGACCGACGGCGCCATGTGTAACGCACTGTTTTTGGATTCTTATACCTATATATATCTATCAAATCCAGCTTAGCACATAACGACTTAATAGCTTGGAGACAGGGTGATAATTTGAGTCCCTATGTCCCGTTCTATCCATTTGAGTGTCCAAAACTGTATTAAAGTCTCCTACAATAATTGTATGTTTTGCGGTGTCAGTACACTTTTGTATCTCATCTTCAAGATTAAAAAAGAAAGAAGGTTCGTCTATATTAGGAGCATATAGATATTCGCCAAGCAGAACCGGAGTGAGTTGACTGTAATTTGCACTATCATCCATCTCCCCAAGTTGTCACTCAGTATTTGATGAATTGTATACAGAATATTTTTCTTAAAAAGAATTATTACACCTTTGCTCTTGCTAGATCCGTTATTAAACAAAATTGGAGCCCCCAGTCTGTTTGCCATTCTTCTTCATTTTTTTCTGTACAATGGGTCTCTTGTAAACAGTAGATGTCATATGCTTTATCTCTTAACCATGTGAATATTTCCACTCGCTTTTTTCGATCGCCCAGTCCATTACAATTGTCTTATCTTGTACGGGTTCTGCACAACACCCCTAGATTGGGGTAAAGCGTGCAGGGGAGCTGTGCGATGCGCTATTGCTGCTTCTTTAGGTGTTGCAGTACTGCAGCGTTGAACTTCGTGGGTTCCGCAGTATCAGTTATCTCTTGGGGCAAAATGTTCCAATCTCTGACAGTTTGTGGAAAGTATGAATATTTGTAGCAGTCTTTGTGAAACGTTAAAGGTTTGTATGAGTTGGAGTTAAAGTGTCGCGATTGGCGCGGTATAGGCGTCAACAAGGTTTTGACCGGAAGGGCTGTTTTTGAGTGTCTTGCTTTCTTAAATAATGTGAGTCTACTTGCTGTGCGTCTGTCCTTTACTGTGTCCCACCCTAAATCTGTGACCAATTTGGTAGTGCTGGCATAAGTATCATAGGTATTTGAGACAAATCTGGCCGCTCTTTTCTGGACCGATTCTAACTTGTGAATATGTTCCCTGTAGTACGGATCCCACGCAGCGCTAGCATATTCAAGATGTGGTCTGACTAAACTAGTGTATCACTCGTTCTCATTCAAATGTACAAAATGCTGTCGCCACTCTTTACGACTAGGTATGAGCCAAATCATGGACCTCATCGTTGCTTCCTTCACTTTCCCACTACACTTACTATGTTTCACGAAAAATGTACCACAAAACTAGGTTTGATTGATGACTTGAGAGAAATTATGGTAGCGGGTTGGATTTCTCCCCCTAAAAAGCGGCTGTCGCCTGAGACGAAATAGAAACTTTAAAAAGCAGCCTAAAACGTAGAAATTTAATTACGGCAGTAGTTTGCTGCATGGTGAAGTCGGCTGGCCATGCCCTCTGACTGATCAAGTCAGATCGCTTCTGTCACAATTTTTGTACGCTGTGCAAGGTGTTTCATACCTGTCGCCAAGTTCTGTAACATCCGTTACCGCTCAAGTAAGACGGTCGTGCAGTTTAGATAGAGTCACATATGAGACAAGAAATTGCCATTTTGATTACTTTTAGCAAGTTTTCTAGGTTTCTAAGAGAAGAAGAAAAGAGGGTGTGCTGTCATTTGTAGCCACCTTCGCTGAACAAATTGTTTTACAGTAATGAATGTAACATCCGTTACCGTTGTTTTTATTTTCAATTTTAGTTTCTTCACCTGGTATATAAAAAGTCGCCCAGTTTTAAAATGTCCGTACTTATGCCCCCTTGTTCTCAAATGATGAAGATAAAAACTGCAGATTTTTTTGGAGAAATTTACAAAAACGTCCGTTTTGTAACATCCGTTACCGGTAACGGAAGTTACACCTGTAGCGGAAAAGACGTAACAAGAGATTGAATTTCCCTTCCCTACGCACCATAAACATAATAGTTGGAAATAGAGTAGAAAAAATATGGATCCGAAGAAAAATAACCCTCTGTGGCGTCAGCAAACTCAAATGTTCTACTCTTCTTTGCTTCCAAAGATAATTTTTGCTACTTCTATACACTACACTTAGCTATCTTTATGTGTTCGATACATGTTTATTTACCAGTAAATAATGGGTTGACAGAAGTACTTTCATCGATACTGACGCCTAAACTAATGGCGTTTGAAGTGATATTCATGCTGATGTTCTAGCGTTTTTGCCCCACTAAAAATGCATTGTTTACATATGTCTTATCTAAGTGCATAAATTTTCGGTAACTTCCCATGGCAATTAAGCTGTCCTGTTTTGGTAATCGTTAATTGAGATGTGTTCCTAAAAAATAAGGTAGGTTTGGCTGAAAAAACAGATCATCGATTTTTCGACCCAAAAAATCACAATTTTGTACATTTTAATGAGAACGAGCCGTATGCATTTATCTTAACTGATTCAGGGCAACTGTAGAGATTGCGTTTAACAAAACCTAATGATTTATTTGCTTTAGAAGTAATATGATAGATGTGTTCAGTCCAAGAAAGTTTGTTATTTAAGATAACCCCTAGGTACTTGTGATTATTTGCCTCAGCTAGTGTATGGCTCCCTAGTTTGTAGTCAAATACTTTAGTTTTTCGTTTATGGGTGTAGCGCATGACGTAGCATTTGTCAGGATGTAGTTTCATTTGCCAATTGCTCTGCCATGCGTCTAACATGTTTATATCATCTTGTAGTTGGGTATGGTCATTGTCATTGTTTATTTCTCTGTACATGACACAGTCATCGGCAAAAAGCCTGATGTTAGAGTTAAGGTTATCAGCCAGATCATTTATGTATACTAGAAACAATAAAGGCCCTAGTACGGTGCCTTGGGGTACTCCAGAAACTACTTCTGCCCAATCTGAATGTTCCCCCCCCCCAGCTACCACCCTTTGTTTATGTTTTTTAAGAAGTTAGAAATCCACTGGAGGAGTTTGCCTCGGATACCGTAATTATGTAGTTTTAAGAGAAGACGGTTATGGGGAACCTTATCGAAGGCTTTGGCAAAATCATTTATGATTAGGTCAGTTTGTGATTTGGAATCTAAGGAAAGGGCTAAGTCATTTGTGGTTTGGACAAGTTGAGTCTCACACGAATGTTTTTTCCTAAAGCCATGTTGGTTTTCAGTTAAGATAGAATACATATCAAAATGGTCCATTATCTGGGAGTGAATAATGTGCTCCATAACCTTACTACAAACACAAGTGAGAGAGACGGGACGATAGTTAGAAGGTTTCGTCCTATCACCTTTTTTTATAAATGGGAGTGATGTTGGCGTGTAGCCAAGTGGACGGGATTTGGCCTGATTCTAATATTTCTGACATATTAAGGTTAGAGCTGGGGCTAACTCTACGGCCGCTAGTTTAAGAATTTTTGCTGGAAGGCCGTCTGGTCCACTAGCTTTGTGTGGATTCAGTTCACTAGCTTTGTGTGGATTCAGTTCACTCAGGAGTTTGTGTGTGTGTGTGTGTGTGTGTGTGTGTGTGCACCCCTGTGAGAGACAGTATGTGGATGTGTGTGTGCATATGTGAGAGGCAGTGTTCATGGACAATTGAAATTTATTTGTTGCTCATCATTTTACAAATGTACAACAGCAGGGGGAGCAGAAGCGCATCCCCCTGAATTAGGTACAATTTGTCACATTATTTAAAAAAACAACGTTCACATTGAAAAATAATACATCTAAACTAACATATATACAAAAGACACATATAAAAATTATTTACAACAGATATACACAAAGTTGCTTGGTCAGGCTATACAAGTTCCAATGTAGGTTCAAGGTAGGTTATTGTAGAGTCTAATGGTGTGGTGCAGGAAGGACTGTTGCAGCCGTGATCATGTGTGTGTGATCATGATGAGTGTGTGCTTGTGTGAGTCTGTGTGACTGTGTTCATGTGTACATGTATGTAGGTCTACATGACTTTGTATTGTGTGTGTTTGTTTGTCTTACATACAATGTAGTTACCTTCTTTGCTGAGGTGATTTGGTTGATGTCTGCAGTCCCCAGCTCGTTGATTGGTGCCACCAAGACCGTGCCACACTGTGAGTTGGCATGGGCAGCTGAACTCACAACCACCTTCTTCTGTCTGTCCAGTCTGTGTAGGCTGCACAGGCATTGTGAATAAGACCAATTTTTTTACCTCCATGATAAGTCTGATCAGTTCTGTGCTCTTATCTAGGTTCTAAATCTTCTTGTTTATTAAAAAATACCGCAAATATTTTCCAATAAATGTACTACAGAGAAAGCAAATTGATTCATTATATTCTTAAATTATTGCATAGTGCTGTAGACCCTGTGTATGTATATTTATGATAGAGTCAAAAATATTACCTTTAGGTATCTCTTAGATTAAGTCACAAATGTTTACTTCGTACCTATTATAATTTTCTGAGTTACTTTTCCGTTGAAACTTTAACAGACTTTTGCATCAGAATTAGATTTACTCACCAGATTTGTCCTGGCCTGATCCCACATGGCAAGTCTGGAAACCCTGAGCTGTTGGTGAACAGAACTTCCTGCAGTTTCTCCATCACAGCTGTCTCATCTTCCAACAGAAGAGAAACCTGTCTGGATATTAAAAAATGCACAGTAGATAATCCTTATGCATCAGGTATCATTAGAGAATTTATCAGGACTCAAAATGTTATAAAGCATCCACAATGACATCTCTTATTAATATGACTTTTAAATTGGGAAGACTAAAAATTTAGGATTTCTGATTTTTGTAGCTAACATTACATGTAAATGTAACATGTATGTGGTATATGTACAGTCATATAAATAGCAAAAGTATGGTCATAACCAATGGTCACAATATGTTTCAAAAGTCATCTTATGTTATCATTACAAGTAATTTTAATGAAAATACATGCCAGAAGGCTAATTGTAAGAGTTGTTATAAAACATGTAACATAGACATAATGATGACAAATACAATAATTATTACATGACATATAACTAGTTCCTACAGTGTACTATATACTGCATTCTAAAATGTTTCACTTCTTATTCAGACACATGATTGTGAACATACCTTGCTGTTTCTGTAGATGGTGGATTCTTCACAAACTGCACTGAGGCGACATCCACCACCATGGCCTGGCCATTCACCTGAAGAAGCACCTGGAACCTGTCTCGGTGTTTCCCACTGCCGAGGGGCAGGCTGATCCGCAGGTGACTGTCATACAGCTGCAGCTGTCCCAGGGCACTTCTGAACAGGTACCACCTGGAGTCAAGTGCTGACTCGAGGACATACTGTTGAATAAAAGACAAAACAAGTAAAATCTGAGATTTTATACCTCCGGGCTTTTTATTGTATATTCTTATATGTTGTTATGAATAGTTGATGGTGTTAAATTTTATGTGTTAGATTTAGCATTCCAGGTTGTGTTAACACAGGTCAACATTTTCATCTGCAGCTTATAACATTTACCCATGAACTTATGAAATTCTATTTAATCTGCCGCAAGGAACTCGTAATGAAACTCAGAATGACAACCGGAACCGTTAAATCAGACGTTAAAACCACAAATATTTCGATCGAAAACATAGTGACTGGGGTCCAAAATGTCACATACAGAAGCTTGCTGCTTATAGTACGTCAAATATACAAGGGTTTACAAGAAGTTGTAGTAATATAGGCACGTATGCAAAAGTTTGCATAATACTCATTTGCATACTTGTGACTCACTACGTTTACCAGACACCGTGCCCCCGTATTGACACTTCCGGGTTCGATCCAAGTAAAAAACACCATAAATCCGCAAAGGAATGTATATTTTCACCAAAGGTTCTTTGAATTGTGCATATTTTCACTGAATCTGGCTATGCAGCCCTGGAAAACAGCGTTTTGGTGCATATTTTTAAACAAAGTATGTATCAAGACCGGACACCCCTCTGTGCAAAAGGTCAACGACATTGCGACCATTTTCACGCTCAAAGGGTATTTTGGGGCCACCAAAACACCATTTTCCCGCCCGAAAACACATATACAATAAAAACAAAAAGAACGTGCACCATCTACAGCCCAAAAGCAAAGCATATACCGAGTCCCAAAAGAATCCGTCCACCCAAACGCAAGAAACAGCTGCGAACATGAAAATCTAAATCCCTTACAAAGCCCTTCCGCGGAAGGATGTCTCCTTCCCTGGAGGCAATAAGTCATGTTACATTGTATGGTGCACAACAGAGAGAATTCTGTCAGAAGCATCATGAGAGTCTCTAGGTTTTACATGTACATGTACATGTACAATGTAAATGCATCTTTACCTAGTAAGAAAATAAATTTATTAACTAATAAAGATCCAATCAAATATTCAATGATTACCATGTCCTAAGAGGCTAGGTATAGGTAGGTAGTATAATTCAATACAATTCAATTGCTGATGAATATAAGATGCTGGTGAAACAAGACAAAGCTCCGGTTTATCTCAGCCCTAAACTTAAAGGCAGTTAAATACAATACATGGATACTATTAGTAACTTCTTGAAGGTAACTACATGTACTAAGCAAATTGCAAATGTGGCAATTTGTATGATCAGAAATCATGGACGGAAATTGTGCTTCTATTGATACCTGTGCATGTTGCTGGCTTTGAGTGTAGTCAGGAGAAGATCTAGAGGCCTGTTCTGCTCGCACGACGGCCCCCCCCCCTTCCAGCTGCCCTAAGAGCTCACACCCTGGGTACCACCGAGCATGTTCCACCCATGGGTCATCGAAATCTGCAATACAATTGTCATGTATTTCTTTGCCAGAAGACAATTTCAAAACCTGGTGATATTTTAAAACGTGCATTAAGTAATAACGTTGTAGTGTTACTTACCTGTGTGGTAGAAACCTGCTTGAGCAAGTGACTCTGGGTTAACTGGAGCATGCAATGGCCAAGGCAAAAAGGATTCAATCCGTGCCTGCTCATCTGCCATTTCATGCTGGTGAAACAGGACAAAGAACCAATTTAACTTACAGTACTGTAGCTCCAAAGACAACAGTGTCAAACAATTATTGGACATTACTCAATAGTGGTAACTGCTGGGAATTTTATACTTGTAATATTTGGAAGTTATGTGAAGGTGAACATCATTAAACATTAAGTTATTCAAATCATGATGTCATTTGCAAAATTTATAAGGAAATGCTAGAATAGCTTTTTGTCAAAAATAAGACTGTCATTGGAAGAATAATATAGCAATTATGATGTGAACCCTGTGTATACACTGTATCACAGTCATTTCACCATTTCGTAAAACACAGAAATCAATTTTGAATGTTAGATAAGCCAAAATTGTGTCGTCAGTCACATACCTGCTGTTGACACTGGCAGATATATTAGCCGTAGCGGCTGCCAGGTTTGGCCTCGTGTACCTGTGGACTTTGTTCTATTCTTACCCAAGTCCTCCACACAGGTCACATAGTCCATAAAACTTTTTGAACAGTTGGAAACAAAAAGAAGTGAGAAGTTACCATCCTCAATTAATGGAACACCCATATCCCATACTTAAACGCACAGACATCTTTACTGGGTACATACAGGTCTGCCATAACTTCTTTCAGACTTGGGCAGGAATTGTCATTAATAGGAGTGAAGAACTTCCTAGCTGTTATGTCTACTGGTGGCTTGTTTTTTTCCCTTGGACCAATTAGGGCTCTGCCACTCCATGTCTTTGATTTTTTAAATATCGGTGTTTGCACTCTTCATTGGCTGTGTCCATTCTGCAGGTTTGGAGAGTGGGGCAAAGGCCATGTGATCCAGAGGTAGGAGTCCTAGTGGCACTATTTCTATGGTCCTGTGTTGTGCATGCAAAACAGTTTCTGAAAAATCTTACCTTGTCCGAAGTAGACCACAAAGTCCACCCAGTCAAGCTCGCAGCAGTACAACTGGCCCTGTACCTGATCGTTATATTTGTGATCTGGCTGACGGATCTGTTCACTTGCTTCAGAAAGAACTTGCTGTCCTGACTGGCCATCTTCTGCCGATATTCCCTGTTTTGACAGAGGACACTTCACCTCCATGCCTTTTATGAATTGCCCATCTTTCCTTACCAGTCCACTGAAGCTCCCAGCCAGGGTCGCTGCATTGACAAGATCAGTCCAACCTCATCACAGTAGGCCCACAGTAAGGGAATTCTTATTCTATGTCTACTGCAGTAGCCTTATTATGGTTACCATATTCAGTTACTGCAGTAGAGAGGCTGTTGTACAGCATCGCTCTTATTTTGTTGGAGTGCTCTACTGAACACGAAATGGCTGCCTTGAAATTAGCTGTCAATTTTGTCTTTCGTTCTTCCATCCACATGGGACTGGTAGACTGTCCTCTTGTTTGCTGTTCTATGTTGATCTGTTCTGCTTTTGTTAGTGTAGTTGCATTCATGTAGGCGTCCATCATCTCTGTAAATGCTTTGTTGGAAAAGTCATAGTGGAACGCTTAAAGTTTTCTAGTTGTAGGTTGCATGACAAATGGATTTCATCTGGAACTTTGTTCCTTGAAATATGTATACAGGAAAATATCACAATTCATGTTGACAGTACAATGAATAGTAACATGGAGATTGTACGCACAATACGTTTTTAAAAACATCTTGCCCCTACCTCTAAATTCGCGGCCATCCATTTACTGGTACTCAGACAAACCCCAAGTGAGCCTCGCAGGGCCACGCCACCGAATATCGACCTCAGACGGGATGTACACAAGTGCCGCCAGAAAGTAGTACGTGACAAGGACGAAGCATCTAGTATATTAGGGTTCACCGTCAAACTATTGGCGTTATTTTCAGACTGTTACATTTGTCTTGTAAAACAAAATTATAATTGTTTGTTTTACGTCAACTAGTCCCATTGCCATACAGCTTAATCCCGTGGCGGATGGATATAGGCAGAATTTCTAGTCGAAAACCGTCCCACCCAGCTTCAGTTGGAGAGGAAAGACGGTGGTGAGAGGTGAGTGCAGCATTTTCATGCCTTTTTGTGTGTTAAGTCGTCGCTTCTGTGCTTGTCAGCTTACGTAGAATGAATCTGTAAGATGTTACGATTACTCGTATGTAATATCGACAAGTTCTAGTGGAGGAAAATCGATTGATTCTGCCGTTTACTTGAGCCACGCCGTGTTGTGTACGGCAGTGTGTGGAATGTGTCTCGTCACTAATAATCAGTTTGTCACAAATCTGTATTGTTCTAGAAAACGTCCTGTGCTATACTGACACGACAATGTGTCCGACTTTAACTGTTTTGGACAAAACTGGCCAAAAATTTTGTGAAAGGTTGGCAGAGGCTGACATCTGTGATGGATTATCTTGTTTACGTGTTGGCGAGAACTGTGTTCTCAATGTTATCTGGGAACCCATTCTTATTCATGTTTATTCAAGCCAAGAATAAGATATTGTTGCAGTGTAGAATATATTGTCAAAACTGTGACACGGCTGAGCTGCTCCTGTCTCTATCAAACATTTATTCGCCCCTACCGTTGACCCATTAAGAACCTAATTGACCAATTTCTGCCGTGTTCTTGGTCGGCACCGATGTTCTCCAAGTACTACTGTTCTTATCCTTGTTCTTTATCTTCATGTTTCTACTACAGCATCTCCTGAGAGGAACATCAAATATCCTGGATTGCGAGGACCATCCCATCAAGAACACCAACAGTCGTTCTGAAAAGTCTATTGTGGTCGTTATAACAAGCAAGTTGCAACAGCCGAGTCGTATGTGAACAATGGTGACAGAGCAGCTATTACTTAACTTATTGATTGGCGTATGACAGTAGGTACATCCAGCTAACTCAGGCTCGTTAGGGTTAGGTCTATTCTTACAGCTGCCCAGCCTCTTGGAAACCCAGACTTCAGGGACTGTGCCTCTATCAGGCTCAGTGGGGGCTGGTCCAGCTTAGATGAGTTAGCTGGATGTTACAGCCATTTGTGATTGTTAGTTGGTTTTTGTTCACGTTGCCAGAGTTCGATCCCATATTCTCGCCACCGTAGATAGTTACTCCCATCTTGAAGAACTTGAAACCGCTAAGTGTTGCTCGTGTGGGTACTCACATTACACTGCTCTTCAGGAAGAGTCGGTATTTGACAGGACACGGCAAACACCTTTCTGGGGACACACCTTGTACAAGGCCTCTTTTAGCTTCCTCAGCCGACTTGATTCCCACTGTAGCCGCCTCACTGTAAAGATATGGGTTTCCTGCTCGTCTTCTCCACTCGACTCTGACGACTGATACTCCATAGCCAGGATTTCTCCTGATGTGGCTTTCCTCGTCTACCTCGGCGGGGATGTAGTTTTGTTGGTAGAAACGAAGAATGTCCTCCAACGAAGAATGTCCAACATGTCCCTGCTGAGGTTCTTGTTCTAAAACTGGAGACCAATCCATGTCTGTAACAGACAAGTTTTAAAGCTGTAGTGGTTTTAACTGCCTCCAATAAATAATTCATGTGTACACATCTAGAATTTATAATCTACAGTGGTGACAAGGATACATTTCCAAGTTAAAAACTCCATAATTGTCTTCGTCAGAAGGACTATGAAATTGTCTCGCCGGAGTGTGGGGAACTGCGGATTTTGCGATATAACTCTGGAAGGCATGATTTTCGTCCATGATTTTTGGCAGGCAGATTACCGCTGTTAAGGCCGAAGTCAAGTACAAGTTTTGGCTTCGTGGGGGGTCTGTGCGTTACGTTAGTGCACCTTTTGTGTTTGTGGCTTGTTAGCAAGATAACTCAAGTATTTGTAAAATGTTGATTATAATTCTTGGTGTGGTGCTTACTATTGTCGGGACCAAGGTTAAGTTCGTTACTGAGCTTCGTGGGGGGTTTCGTTGTGACTAAAGGGGGCATTTTGTTAATTTTTCTTGTGAGCAGGATAACTTTTGTATGTATGGATAGAAGTTAATGAAATTTGATAGGGATATTACTGTCGTGGTCTCCAAGATTGAGTTCAAAGATGAGAGTCGTGGAGGTCGTTATGTCCCCGTAATAGGACCTTTTGTGTTTAGAAATCCCCCACCTACATCTGCTTGGAGACAGCCGACAGTTGGATATAGCGGGGAACCCCATAATGGGATGGGATCAAATGACGTTACATTGAGGGATTGTACTATAACTTCAGCAGGGGGAGGATAGGTTGGACATATGTCAGGTTATTTTCTACGGCCACACCAAGTAATTGCTATCGATGACGTCCACTGGAGACCTTAAATCTAATTACCTTAAATTTAAGGCAAGCGCGCAATAAAAACACGAATGGCCGAAAAACGAGATGCCTAGATTTGGAATATACTAACTGTAGAAGTACAAATGTTAGGACACAAAGAACACAAGAAACAAGTCTTCTATTTGTCATAAAGACAAATTAACAAAACAGCAGTAGTCACCCTGTTCTGATTCTTTCCTTTATAACATCTTCTCTTATTATACTTTGCGGCGCTGTCGTGACACTTTCAACACAGTAAGAATTTCTTGAACGTTTTTTTCCAGTAACAGTCCAACTCAAATAACGTAGGGGGGGGGCTAACACGGGTGACGACGCATCTGTATAATCTGCGGCAAACCGTCTCAGGGTGTTCTGTACCATAAAAATAGTACAGAGATTCTTTTGTTCTTTAGACCAAATTGATTATTAAAAAGATTAAAGAATACGCATGTTAATTTCTCTAGAACGATGTACCTCTGACGAAGACATGAGATCTCCGACCTCTAGTTACATTGACTGAAAATAGAGGATTATGGTGGTTATGGAGGCCTTAATGAAAGCTTTATTTTTCCAAGTATCAAGTATGACATTTTAAATAATTAGAATTGGTTTGTTGACAGTAATAAATAGCAGACATCTACCTGTTCTGAAGGTTGTACTCTGGAGTATCGATGTGGAATCTGCTTCACAGTCGTCCCTTTGATGCAGCTGAGGGCTCCGCTACCTCCCAATGAAGTAAAATGTGACGTACGCAGTTTTCATACCTCCAGGCTTTTGCTCGGCTGTACATCACTAGTAAAAAAAATGGAAAAAGTGGACTTTGCAAAAAGACCCAGTTCAAACACCAGGGCAAACAAAAACTATTACTACTGCCCGCGCTTGTACGGCTTGGCGGCCTCGCGTCCACGACACCCCAGGCGGACCGGTGCTGCAGAGCTGGTGTCCTCACAGCGGCAGGACGGTCAGGTGGTGGTCGCCAGGTCCACCACATCCTCGCGGTAAATCTTAACAAGGGAAGTACCTCAAACGAAATTAGAGCCTGCAAAAATAATAAGTGAACACTTCAAAATGTATGTAATGAACACAATATAATATTGCGACAATTCTACCCAACAAAGTGTCTAATATTCGTCCTTGTTTGCTTATCACTGGAATCAGTACCACATGTTTGCCGGAATTGGTATTTAACGATTTTGTAATATTTTGAAAAAATCCTACTTGACGACAAATTTTTCAAATCTTCCCGGTCTCTGTTCTCCGCAGAGATACACTGACACTTGGGCAGAATTGGTGGGAGCGACGACGCGGAGGGATCGTGTTGAGGCCAGATAGTGGTCTAAACGGGCCGTTACCATGTCCTTGGGAGTAACCGCCTCTCCACCCCCCCCAGAAGCATCTTGACTTAACTGATTTTGTCAGTCATGTCTGCCTTTGCGGCTACAGCTTCCTCTGGTGTTCCCAGAAACATACATTCCAGCGTTTTTCGAACGTTTCCGGTAGTAGTTGAGGTGGTACCAGTCAGCAGCGTCCTTTTTCGTGTAGTTGGAAGCGGACAGTTCCCGCTAATGAACGCAAGATTTGGCCTCGGTGAGTGTTTAGGAACCTACTGTCAACGCCCTTGCTTCTCCCTTGGCCTCCATCATTAGTTGTATTATGAAGACCGGTCTGTCCCCTCCCATTGTTCTAAGCGAATTCCATTCGCCATCGGTGACAACCCCTGATTGGTCACAGGATCACATGTCAGAATTCAAGATGACAATAACACCTGAAAGAGTCCATAAATATGAGACATAGGTCAATGTGGTGACTTACGTTTCACACTGATCTGCTCCCTACATTCCAGGATGAGCTGTAGTTTCTTCCTCTCCGTTTCCCCTGGCTTCTTGAGCTCGAAGTTCTCGGGTAAACCCTCCATTGTCACTTCCCCTCTTCTCATAGCAGCGTACAGGAATCTGGAAATTTTCCCTGACGTCAACCCTGAAAAACGTTTTTTTACATTGATAAAACATTAGCAGACATGATGAAGTAAGGCAGAACAAAATGAAAACGGATTAACAAAGAACACACGGAAAGACAGGAAATACATTGAGTTTTATTCTGACCACACTTTGACACACTCGGTGCATACATGGCCGTCTTTAGACATTGATGGCAATGACTTACAACACAATCTGGTGCGTTCTGCACGACCAAGCCGTTAACTGACGCCGAACGTAAGTAACTAACTAACGCAGCATTGTGTTGTCTTCACTCTTTCTCTAAACATGTCCGACACATGTTTTGTCCCTCCTTTCCCTTTTTGACATGTAATCGACAGCAACGGGCATCGACAAGTTCCCATCCAACGTGCATAGCAGCATGACATGGGCGTCTGACACAACATTGTTAGCAAGACATTTGACTTCAGTTGGGTCCTCAGTGATCAAGGCATGCAAAGCCATTGCGTGTAGAAGGCGAGTGGGTCAATGTTTTGAAGACAATAGAGTGTGGAGAGTACAATTCGCCGCAACGCAACCATCTTAGTCCTAACATGAAAATTTTCTAGGTCCTATTTTAATTGCACTTAAGGCAACATAGGTCTTTGGTTTGGTTTTTATTGTATGGTTTGGTTGTAGTTTTATGGAAAAAACGATTTTTGACGGTTTTACCCCGAAAAATCGTATAAATGACGTCATAATTTCGCAAAAGTCGTTAGGCCACACCAATTTAATTTGTTCTCGGTTTTTTTTTTCAGAAAAAATATGAAGCGACATGGCGAAAAAAAATAATAAAAACAGGTCTAGGCATCCTATTATAGGCTTAAATGCTACAAAATGAGCCATGAAGTCAACACAAAAGGCTGGGTTAAAATTTAAACATTGAATTTTGAACTTTTAATCAAAACACTGCAATGATAGATGGGAAAACTGTAACAACTAGGAAGAAAAGGACTTTCCTCAACTGTTGGGGGGCAAAACATGAGCATTTTTCAGTTGATTCAGGACCAGAATCTATTTTTTTTTTGCAAATCAGAAAAAAACGAAGAGGCGAATCCAAGAACCAACAAATTAAATTGGTGTGGCCTTATGAATAAATCTTATGACCACATAGAGTTGCCCTTTTGGCACTGACAATGTCCCAAGCAGTGCTGAAAACACGCACACTTATGCCAGGAACAACCTCCTCTAGTGTTTACTGAGTAGGGGTAGTTCATCGGCTTTTCCCTGCCAAGTCTGTTGACTTAAGCTTTGGTAGAGATTTGAACTTGTGGATCTCAGCCTGGACCCGAAAGCGAATTGGCACCGGTGGCTCGATTGGGGGGCCAGAGTCGGTCGGACAGTCGAGTTGGTCTGGGTCGGTTGGACGGTCGGGTTGGTCGGCCCGTCGGGGCTGATCGGGGTTGCTCTGGTCGGAGTCGGTTGTTTACTCGGAATCTGCGCGGTAATATGTGTCCGGGTCTTCCTCGACATGAAGAAGGATGTTTCTCAGGATGCCCTTCAGCGCACTCATTTGATTCCAAGCATCTTTGGTGAGGCCTTTCCCTTGCTGGAAAGGTTTGCACAACTCATGATCACCTTGCGCGACAAGTGCTCGTTGTTAGTCTTTGTACTGGGTTTTGACATGGTTCCGAGACAAAGGTTGACAAGGCAGGTCATATGTCAATAGAAGTCGAAGATAGATGATTGTTTTTACCTCAGAATCAGATTCTCTTGCTTGTGGGTTTCTTCAACTTGTTCAACTTCAAGTGTTGACAGGCAACTAGTGAGCTCTTGCAGGTCTGGTTCGCTGAGACCAGCAAGGGCGCAATCATCTGCAAAGAGGAAGTCTCTAACTTGTGCGTCCAGTACTTTGTTTTTTTTTTGCTTTGAGACGCCGTAGGTCAAAGACCTCCCGTCGCATCTGTAGCGGGCAGTTATTCCTGCATCTGTCGCAGAGAGTGCTTTGAACAACATAGTGGCAAACATGAGGCTGAAGAGAGTGGGTGCCATGACGCATCCTTGTTTTACTCCATTCGTGATTGGAAAGGGGTCAGACACCGTACCTTTTTCAATAACGCGAGCCGTCGTGGAAAGACCTGATGATACTGACGAACTTTGAAGGTCTTGACCAGGCTCTTACAGGCGTGCCACAAGTCATAAAAATTTGCAATGATCCTGTCGCCAAACTACACTCATGTGATTCCAAGCATCTTTGGTGACGCCTTTCCCTTGCTGGAAAGGTTTGCACAACTCAAAACCACCTTGCCCGACAAGTGCTCGTTGTTAGTCCTTGTCCTGGGTTTTGACATGTTTTATAAGTTCCGAGACCAAGGTTGGCAAGGGAACAGCCTTCCACTTACCATTTGTTTAAAGGAGTACTAACCTCCAGAAGGGGGTGCTATATTTCGACAGGCATTTATTTTTGGAATTGAAAAATGCATATTATTTTACAGTATACAATTAAATGCCCATTTTGCGCGCAAGTCTTAAAACGCATCGAATCCAGGACAAACTCTCCAAATACCCTCAAAACTATCCCAGAATACACCACGCTACCCCATTGGTGTCTATGTTTTAAACAAAAAGTTACGTTACAGACCTCATTTCGGGGGCGATAAGAAAAATTCGTACCGTTTTGTGTTCTTTGGTATCTTACCAACCATTGCCCTTCTTAAAGTCCTTATCGCCCCTCATTTATGCCGAAAATATTGACGATGAAAAAAACGGCGTAATGTAGTTATCCTTTCCATAAGTGGCGTAATCTAATTATCTGTTCAAGTGATACTTACATGCAAATAAGTTGAGAAAATCAAAACACGCAGAATGAAACTGGCTCCCACTGTATTCGACATCCTGATATTATAATATCCAAGCCACAGGTCAAGCAAAGTAAAGCAAGTAATTTCTCAATAATCAGCTTGTTAATGTGCTTGTCTCCTACCATTTTCGCCGAAAAATGTTTATGTTGACCTGAAGTGTATGAGTATTGCGTAAGCCAGAATTCCCGGATGTATCAATTGTGGTTCAGCATGGGGGACAATGATATTAATATCACTTTACAAACATGCGCCGCGCAACTTGTACAAGCAAAATTATGTAAAAAGTCGGCTAGTTATGTATTCATTGCAGCATGATGTATCGGAAAATAGCACTTCCTTCTGGAGGTTAGTACTCCTTTAAGCACATGATTCATGCTTTCGCAATTGTTGTTTGTCTGTGAAGCTGTCCACACGGTCACTTTGGTCCTAAATTGGTCTCAAGAAGAGGTTTCACGAATTTCGTGAAATAGTCAACAAATGCTGGAGCAGACGTTGTGTTAAAATCCTTTATCTTGTCTATTGTGTATTCATGTTGCAACCCATCGCCAGCACTGGTTACACCCCCTTTTTCAAATATAAACTTGACAAATTCCTTACGTATTTCCCCAGGCCCACCAATTTTGTCACTCAGCTCCAAACAGCATTGCAGTATTCAAGTTTGGGAAAAGGGCACGCAAGAATGACTTGAGGAACGCGTTCATTTGCTCTAGTCTCAAGTCCATTGGTATGTTCCTGCCCTTCTCACCCTTAGCTTGTTGTTGACCACACGATTCTACTCCAGATGGTGAGCCAGTCTGAGGGGAAGGGGAGCGTTTACTCTAGAAAAGAAGTGTGCCTATGGCATACGGCTTTGAAATAAAGCAAAACAGCCCGAAAGTAGCGAGAGATTCGCTCATCGTCACCCTGCTTTCAGACACCTCGAAGGTTGCGAATCAATAAGGACATGCTGAGCTGAGCTGTGTGATAGTTGAATGACAGAGGTGCGAAACATGCCGTCGGGCTAAAAATCCATGGTACAAGAAATATGACACTATGTGTAGGTTCGCGGCTCTACAATTCCGTGCAACCTGAACACTTATTGTCTCATACTCATATTTTTAAACCCTTCCGTTCAACAAAAACATCCCCTGTCACCTTTGGGCACGCCTAAACTAATCCTCCGACGCAAAGATGCTCTGTACATCTTATTCCACTTGTTTATGTCTCCCCACGTTTATGTCCCGCACATTTTATCCACAGTTTTAAATTTTGCTTTGTGGATATATCTTGAGTATGTTACATTGTTCCAGTTCCACTGGGCCTTCGTCGTAAAATTATTAGTCAAGCATTTCTAAACAAAAAAGATGCTGTGGATGAACCCACGAGAAGTGAAGTACATCAGGTGTGACTACAACCTACCAGGATGGTGTGGTTACACACGATAATGAGATCTATGTGTTAGCTGCAGATTCTCACAACATCTATCTGTGTAAATACAACCATGCTGAGAACAAGTGGGAACAAAAGTCGACCGTGTCCGAAGGACCTAGAGAAATGGGAAGTCTACCAAATGACTACCTTATGGAAATCGATGGACATGATCTTTTTTACCTTATAACATGGCCAGTGATGGCATTTAAAAAATACAACCAGCACACAAATGAGTGGCACAACTGTTCAACACCTGAAGATGGTGATCTGTTGGACGTCACCTTTGCAGTGTCCTGCAATCGGCGCATCTACCTCTTCACACATACAGAGATGCATTGGTACGACCCGAGGGAAGACCGGTGGTTCAGGAAAGCCTTGTCAGTCTACGGTCCTGAAGTGCGAGTTGACTACGGTCGGGTACTCGCCATGGGAACAAAGATCTTCTGGACGGATCCTGGCTTCTTCAACATGTTGGAGCACGATACAGAAGCAGACAGCTGGTCTGAACATCCAGCCCCAGGGATTGAGGACAATATTGAAGATGGAGATCTCTTTGTACTCCAAAACACACTCCATGCACTGGTCAACTATTGCCTGAGTGATGACGAGTCCAGCCTACCTCAACAGGTTTTAATTTATGACAGGCGTGAACGTATTTGGAGAGAGTTGCCTGAGGTGCCTTTTGGGCGTAGGTGTGTTTATGATTCTCTGAACGCTGTGGCTCGTATGTACCTACCATATCTGAACACCAGCCAAGCTGACACACAGGATGCAGCAAACCCAGGGGGACCACCTGGTAAATAGTTTTGGTACTTCGCAACCCATCAGAGCATGCGTGAGAACATGCTAGAACGTCATCATTGATTAGATTAGGCAGACTTTGATGACTTCTTTGTCTGAGTTGGTTTTATAATTCATTTCCATGAATTAGACAATAGGCACTGTGTTCAGGAGGGACTAGTAGTCTCTCCAGACCTGAGCATACCTGTTATACTTGTATTTAGTGTGCTTTCAGTGCAGGACTGTTCAAAGGATAGATATCTCTGTGTTCTACAGTTTCCAGTTCTTGCTGAATGTCCCACATTGGATACATGTTTTTGCACCCAAACTAGCACTGTGGTTTTTATTGAAAAAGTGATGCTTGCTTCTCAAAGTGACCAGATACATGTAGACACATGACCTTTGACCTCTCAAACCAACAATCTCTTACCTCATTACTTTGTTGTATACTAGTATATAATAGGATAGGTTAAGTTAGTAATCAGTTACAGGTTGTTGTATTTTATGTGTAGCAATAAGCAAGTGTACGTCTGTGTTTAAGTCTGTAATATGTTTTAAGACTCCAGGATAAATAGTGGGTATAAAGCGTATACTCACTAATAGAGATCATTCAAATAAACATAAACCACTACCTTCTGCACCAATACATTATTTTGCACCACTACCTTCTGTGAATATCCTGATCAAAGTCTTAATGTTAAAAATATTTCTCAACATAAGAAAAAAAAAATTGGTAGTGAAAAAGTTAACAAGACAGGTTGGCACCTTGTGTTCCGCTAGTCAGAGGCTCAAGTGATGTGGCATGACCCTGTGCTCAGCCTCTTGGAAAACTGTCGAAGATAATGGAAATGCAGAGCTTGACATAGCACATTTTATGTTTGAGTATATGCAAAAAACAGTACACAATGATAATGGGTGGATTAATGTAGAGCATGACAAACGCAAGCTGCATGATAGACTATCTAATGGTAGTGTGGGAACATGTGGTACTGTCACTTTGCCTGCTTAACTTTTAGACAGGTGTTCTTATCTAGTATCTGCCTATCAAAGATTCGGTTTAACCATCATACCTTTCCTGTTCAATACTCGGCGTTCCTCAGCATACGTTTTTTGTTGTTCTGTTCTCTTTCTACAGGTCCTGTTGAATAAACTTCGTTTGCTCGCTAGTTATTATGATAAAACATTTTGCTCCACGATTGATTCACATACGTTAGTAGTGTTCACTCATAGCTAATGGGATCGAATGGCACGGCACCCCCCTTGATGATTGATGTAAGCCACTGTTGTGGTGTTGTCTAGTTTGAGGTGCACATGACTGTGTTTCTGAGGAGTGGCGAAGCACTGTAGGGCAAAGAATGCTGCTTTCAATTCCAACTCGTTTATGTGGAGTTGGCTTATTGACAGGGACCACCGACGCGACGTGATGAACAGAGTTCTCTTTCCTCTCCAAAAAATGTTTGCCGTTCCAGGCGCAGACACTGAGTCCAAACAAGAAGCTCTTGTTTGGCATCTTGTGACGAGACTACTCTGTGAAGTCGCTTCTTCTTAGGTTTACCTACTTTCTCGACATAGCAACGCAGGTAACACTTGTCATATGACTTTACCCAAGATTTGTCCAGTTAGACACGGAAGAAGAGAGAAAGGCCACAAGAAGCTCTCTCCTCAGCTCCTACTGCTGACAACGCCTGACTGGCACGTGCCGCCTCTCCACTCTCCCCCTCGGTGCCCGGCTTGCGCTCTCCCGCCCTTTCTCTAGACGCCTCACGGGACCACAGAAACCGGATCTTTGTCCATGATCATGCAGAGAACACCTGCAGGGATTGGGATGGCGTAGAACAACACGTGCAACCAATGGCACACGCACTACAGCACCGACCTGCTCGTCAACACAACGCAGAGACACTACTGAACCCAGATGACCCGTCGGCAGTTGCAAGGCGTTCACACGTGGTGAGATATACTTCGACGTCTTCACCTTCATAGAACAGGGGCATCTTGGGCCCTTCGGTAGACTCAGCAGCTGCGGTGGCATGGCCCGTCCCCAAGATGCGACATTCTTCTATGAGTTTCTGGCATTCCGCTTCGTGCTGTGCACGGATGGCTTCGAGTTCTAGTTTCATTTTTTTTTGCAACCCTGCAAAAATGTCACCTCTCATTGGAGTTTGACAAACATGTTCAACAACCAAGAGTAGCTTGAGAGATAATCATTTTCTTCCTTAATCATATTATTCTTTAAGCATATTCAAACAGGTTGCATGGATCCACACGTCACATGTATCACAGCAAATCGCTCTTTCTTTATTTGTGACTGTTACCACAGGTCCAGGATTTGGATAAATATAAGATTCCAGCCCAATCAAATTTACCTGATCCTTAGATTGCACCGGCAGCAGGTTTTTCTAAATCCTGGTACTGAGGATAAAGAAGGGGTTCTGTAGGGTCTTACATCATGTGTAGATGACACCAAAACTTCTTAAGAGGTGTTCACAGTATCTTATCCTCTTTTATTTAGCAGAAGAATCCTCACTTTTCCTAACATCTACTGTGGTTGGGAGTCGTCCCTTGCAGACATGATTTTTTTTCCAAGTCTGGAATTTTTTTCTTTCCTCATGCAAAATCTTGCTCAACTTTTAGTGTATACTTGAGCTATGCAGCCATTAAACTCTGCCTTAATAAACCTGTTCCTTGGCTTCGGCTTGAGCCTTGCCTTCAGCCGGTCCATTTGCTGAACGATCTCCACATCGTCGATCACGGGTATCTTTGGTGTCTTACACTTTTACTAAGAATAGTGCTGATGATGGCAGGGTTCAGCGCCTGGTTGTTCCACTCCCGGTAAGGTTTCCCCGGGACAGTTCTTCCTCAGTGAAATATATCCCCATCAGTTGTTTAAAGAAATGTTCTGGGTTCTTGGCCTTGTTCTAGGAACATGCCAGGATGTGGGGGTAGGTCGAGACTCCGTACTCCGTCCAGCCTGTCATGTAAAATATAAAATAAAGATAAAATGACATGGATGACTTTTAATCCTAAATTTCCTTTAAATGAGCCATTGTGTTCATATTTTAGTTGCTAATGCAGGGCAGGCATATAGAATTGACTACAGGGGAAGTGTGTACTAACCAAGGTAGCCCTAGTTAGATAAATCCAGTTGACCTGCAGCGATGCGATTTTAATTCGATTAAGTTCATTATCATGTTAGTTAACATGTAAATGTTGGTACAATAATAAAAAAGACGTTTATACTATAGAAACTCAATTAAAATCAAATGAAGCATACTGCACAGTACAATTTCCTGTATGCTAAATTGTTAGATTAATGTATTGTTTGCAAAATATTTCTGGGTATTTAATTTTATTATGTGAACCTTTGTCCTTTGTTTTTGTACAAAAAAAAAAATAAACAACTAATAAACAACAGTTATACGTAACTGTAGTGAAGTAAATAACAAAAATTTTACTGTCATCATAGTAAGAAATCAGAGATATAGTTCTACAGATTGGGGTGCTGGCAGACCCCCCCCCCCCAGAGGCCATCTGTCAGTGCTCTTTTGAAAGCTTACTCATAGGCCTGTGCTTAAGATAGCATGTTGGTGGCTGAGCCATACCCGATGCCTCCATAGGACCGTCCATCCTTCACGTCCACCTGTACAATATTGTAGGCACGCACGCGTCTCTCGGTTCAGCGATACCCGACGGTTTGACTTCATTACTTCTGAATGCTGCCCAGCTTTGTTTGTGAAGGGATGTTTTAATGTATGAATAAATGAATGACTTTATTTCAGGTAATACCCATAGTACAAACATAAAACCACATAAACACTAAACATACAACAATTTAGACACATTTTTAAAATACGTATTTCTGAACTGACAATCAGACCTCAATAGACAGCATATTATACTAGTGTTGGTGGCGTAAAATGAAGAAAAAACACAATTATCTGCGTCTAGCATAGAATTTATCGGTCGAGAGGTGTACAAACATTGAACACAAACAACAAACAATAAGCACTAAAGTAATATGACAAAATGGCAACAAACATGAATCCTAATAATCATAATCTATCAATTATAGAAGCTAATGGGAAACATACCTTGTTGTGGTCTCCCTACAATCTCTGCTGCTACTATACCATGTTGCGGTCTTCTTACGAAATCTGCTGCTCTGAAAAAATGTGTCATCACGGGGCACATAAAAAGTTTTCTGGTAAGTGTAGTGTGGAGTTAGTGTTAGAGTTAGGGTTATTGACACACACGGAGTGAAAAAAAAACAGTGCTGGTGCCGTCTTTTCATTGCCAGCATGTCCCCATTCCCAGACACCTTGATGGCGGCATGATGGAATACCTGAGTGTGTAGATCAAGTCAAGGTCTGGTATAACTGCTTATATGTATATACAATTAATAAGTACAGTTATCAGTACCTTCACATTTTTTTACCTGAACAGTTCTGTTCAGATCTAATATAATTATTCAATTGCTAAGTTGAGACCTAGATGTTTTCGGACCACATTGACTTTCTACAAGGCAGAAAAAGTACAGTCAGTCTGTTCAGTCTTATATTTTGGACTCTTGACAGCCTTGACACCCTTCCCACATCCGGAACAAAGTTGCCGAGGGGTTGCTGTACCGGAAGTCCTCTCCCAAAGACTTGTGAAGGTATTACCATATTATTACCATAACGGCTACAATACAGTTACTATCTGAAAAAAAATGTGGCAAAATGTAAGAACTCTACAGGCAACAAAATTTAAAGAGTGAGATATTATTTACCTTGTCGCCTTTGCCAGTTTCGTCTTATGTGTGGCTCAGTATCTAGAGTGCATCATTCCTTCTGCATTAGAAGAAAAAAAGGCCATGTCTTCGTCTGTGTCTTCTCCCAGTGCTGCCTTCTTCTTTCCCTTTATACTCTTACCTTTTACTGTCTTCACTTCCCTCCTTTCCTTCTGACGTCCGTTAGGGTTTTCAAGAAGTAAGATACCCTCTCTTCTCTCATTGCTTGCCTCTGCCAATAGAGAGAGAATGCGCGCCAAGAGACATGTACATGTAGCTACAGGGAGAACACAACATATTTTAGACCATAATGTCCACTGCAATTATTTTTTTCATCCTTTAATCCAGTCAAAAATGCATATAGTTGTGCTGATAGCATGCATTCATTATTCCACATATCCAGCGGTTTCTGATTGCGGTGTATCTCTTTGTTCTATATGGCTCTATTTTTTACAACGCTTCCTTTGATGGTTATTGTCTGTGTGAAGAAGCCTAAAAGCTGATCTCCTTTTGTTTCAATTCGCACAACTTTTAGTGCTTTCCCTGTGTCTTGGTAGAGGAATCTGTGTGCACGTACCGGTATATTTGTCTGTTCTTGTATATTTTGTTCAATTTCAGCTTCAGGCGCATTCACCAGAACGTTCTTCAGTATAGCTCTTCTCCCACAAGTTCTGCTAGCTTTGTGCGTCGTAATTTGCTCAAGTTGGTTGTCAAAGGCCCTTTCCACCCACGGTTTTTAGGAGCTCTTGTGTTGTTTTACTGTCTCTGCTGTGAATTGCAATGCCCCCTCTTGGTAGAGTGTATGCTAGATCAATATTGCGCTTGGAGAGTGAGAGTCAAAAGGATCATATGTCAAAAGGATCATATGACAACAACATGCTGATTCATCGTCAGTCGTCAGACACGTGCATATCAATAAGTGCTCTTTTGATAGCTTGCTCGTAGGCCTGTGCTGTAGATATCATGTTGGTGGCTGAGCCATACCCAATGCCGTCATGGGAACGTCCATCCTGCACTTCCATCTGTACAATACTGTGGGCACGCACCTTCTCTAGGTTCAGCGACACCCGAAGGTTTGACTTCATTACTTCTGCATGCTGCCCAACTTTTTTGTGAAGGGATGTTTTTTTTTTTTTTTTTGGTATTCTCTTAATGTGACTTGACCTAGAACCAGGTCAGTTTTACTATCAGCCTTCCCTTTTTTTTTTAGTGTCAGTGGAAGTGTGTCATCACGGGGCAAATGAAAAGTTCTCTGGTGCATGTAGTGGGGAGGTGGAGAGTTAGTATTAGAGTTAGGATTATTGAAACACACGGAGTGGCAAAGAGGTACTCAACATAGCAACTGAGTACTGGTGAGTGCGTGAGTGAGCACTAGTGTGAGTGAGTGAAATTCAAAATACTATCAACTCGCCTGCACCAAACGCTGTGTCTTCCTGACACGGGTCCTGTGTGCTGACACCCGTCCTTTACGCCCCCTTGTTTCGTCGTCCTTTCTCGAACGGAAGTACCGTTTTGCATTAGCTGGAACAAGTAAATAAAAATTGTTTCAAGCTCTAGTAAGGTAGATCTTGTTAGAACACACTCAAACATATTCATCGATCATCATTGCCCGTATGTTTAAAACTTTATTGGTTATTAAAACATATAGCACGACAGAATTATATGTAGGTAATCAGTGCCAGTGGTGTACTTCCTTTTCTAGTCCATCTGAGGTAATCAGGAACTTATGTGCAACCTCTTCTTAAATACAAATATGCAAATCAATGCTGACCTTTTATTTCCCAGGTCGAGAACTGGCACCTCTCCTCCCCACCGTTGTCTTTAACAACCTCACTCAACAGCGCCTGGATCACGCGCTGGTTATGGGGGGACTTCACACTACAAGTAAAACGTAACATGTCGCTTATATTTTAGTCACTGAAGAACAGGTCGCCTCTTGTACATCTCATCAAAGAGTGCCTGACGTAAGTTGTCATAAAACGGACAGTAAAACATAAAGTGGGCCTCATTTTCTACTTCATGTAAATCACACAGCAGACATAGTGTGTCCTTTTCTGGAATGCCCCGATATCTTCCCGTTTCAATACACAAAGGTAATATTCCAGATCTAAACTGGGCACAAAGAGATCTTTGTGATCTTGTTAGGTATAAAGTAACGTATTTTTCTGGAGAGAATGTGTCTTTGATTAGCACGTAAGTTCTCAGTTTTGGTTTAGACCATAATTCAGAGGCCCAGTTTTCTTCATATTGAGAGAACAGCACATCCTTGATGAGTCTAGTATTACCTCTGAGCCTTTTTGAGAAGACACGTTCATGTTCAGAGTCACAAAATATTTCATATAAATCTGTACTCCAGGGGCCTTTGTTACGTATGTCCCATCTAAAAACTTTCTTAGTGATCCTGTCTTCGTGCATATTCATTAGTCTGTTCTAGAGTGACACCATAGCTCCCTTCCACCTAACCTCACACGGCATCCAGCCCATGTCACCCTTTATGGCAGAGGTGGGTGCAAAACGGTGTACACCAAAGAAGCACCGGATGACTCTATTTTGAATAACAATACTTTTGTCATACTTTTTAAAACCCCACACACCTGCAGCATAATCTAATATAGGGCAGACACATGCATCATAAAGTGCAGAATAAGTTTAGAATCCTAGGTCCTTTGAGACCTTAACTTTGCCTAGTACACCTCCTAAAGCCCTTCCCGCTGCATCTGCAAGTATGGTGGTACCGGGGGTAAACGTCAGGTGCTCATCTAAATGGAGACCCAGATATCTATAGGAGCTTGTATACTCCAGTTTCATTTTTCCGAACATAAATTCATAAGTGCTTCGTTTAATACCGTGTTTTCTAAAATGCATAATTTGGGTTTTAGACTGATTGATCATCAGTCTCCATTCTGAGCACCACTTAGATACAATGTCCAACATTTTCTGCAGTTGAGCCTCAGTCTCAGCTATAAGAACAATGTCATCTGCATACAGTAGAATACTCAATGTTATATCATCTAGTTTAACTCCGAGATCAGATTGCTTTACCAATTTTGCAAGATCATTAACATATAATGCAAATAATGTAGGTGACAATACACCCCCCTGTTTAACTCCACATGGAGTGGGGAACCATTGTGTAGTGTGTTCGTTAAGTTGTACACATGCCACAGGTGATTTGTACAATGTCATTAAAGCTTCGTAAAATCTACCATTTACACAACAAGTACTCTTATATGACTTGGATTGGTGAATCTATTCCCTGCACTACCAAAAATGCAAGAAAGAAATAGTTTTCTTGTAAATAAAATTTTGCTATCTGTTGTCTCCAAGCAAATAATTCTGTGAGAGGGGCAAGAAAATAAATATTTGCCTTTTTTAAGAATATAATATTTTTCTTAAAGCAAGAACACATGCACACGAAGCAAAATACTAAATTTTGACTCTGTGAGAGCAGATAACATTTCTTAATGTGGTCGAGTCCATGCTTGGATGGACAGTGCATTAAAAATATAATGTAAAAATTATACCTTAACTTCATGTCCCCTTTTGCACTGGCCTTTTTCATGATCTTCTCTTTAACTGCGAACAGCACCAAGGCCTCTGCTTCTTGTGGCAGTCTGTCCTTTACTTCCTGTAGGAAGTCTGGCTTACAAGATGCCAAGTACTTGACAAGCTCAGCTTGTAACTGAAACAGATTTAAGATCCATCAAATTCAAGGCAATGGGGATACAACAAGAATTTCATATCGTGTTATATGATATACAGTGTGAAGAGCATACTATGATCATAAATGATAAACATTTTTCCTTTAGATACATGTGTATAAAAATGTACTACTGAAAGTTTGAGTAGACACAAAAGGTGCCAAACCCGGCAATATTTCAGAAAATGCAAGGTGTACATGTATGTACACACAAAGAGATGTACATGTATGACATATGGTACAACTTTCAAAGAACAATGCAAAACAACGAGTTCAATGGTCTTATGCCTTCGCTAAATAATGTTAACCTTTTATAGGTTTTCTCCTGTTCTATATATGTCACTTATTTGAAAGTCTTACTAAAAGTTAAAATGAAAAAGCTGCTTTCAGGGCTCACGAGTGTAGTAAAAATGTATCTCACTAGGTGGCAGTGCACCACCTTAACATGTCTATCATTACTTTAGAATTTTGCCCAATTAATGTAACTTTTATATATATTATAACTCCCTTGAGCGAACAAAGTAAATATCATGTAGCAGGAGCTGTGTTTACTTACCGGATTCAGGTCGGGAGATTCGGTGGGGTTTTTCCACCAGTCCAGTTTGTATGTGTTGCCAAATCTTAAAACAGAGTCAACAACTTTCCTGCTTTACAGTCAAACCTGTACAAGTGACCACCTCTTTGCAAGGACCACCCATCTCACTACCAAACTTTTAGTGACCACCTGTCCATATAGACCAGATCCCAGTTTTGATTGTACTTTTGAAAATGAAACCCCTCTTTTTACACTTTACGCTCAAGAAAATGACAGAAAGACATAGCCTCTGTAGCAGGCTTATAGAACTGGGGGTTTGGTGGTCTTCGGCTGTTTTCTGATTAGCCCAGTTCTAAAAACGGGGGTAATTCAACCAGGCCGGCTATGTTGTCTATATGCAATAAAAAAATAGCACATAAAAGCTCCAAAAGACCCTGGAAGACCCCCAAAACCCCCAGTTTTTGGCATGCTGTGGAGGCTAAGAAAGACACAGAAATAAAGTTTAGGTGTGTCAGAGACTGTGAAGCTTGATGATCCCCATGTAGGTAGTCTCCGGCTGAAGCTCAATAACTCTGTTGGGGTTCAGCGTCTTGACCCAGACCCTGCTGCCTGCGTTCACCCTCCTCACCGCGCCCATGTAGCACGTGTTGTAGCGGTTGTCAGGGGCAACCGTGCTCTCGGAACACCGAAGAAACTCGTCGGCGTCGACCATGACCTTGTGACCCATCATGAGCGAGGGGTCATAGTACATGACCTGACTGTAGATGAAGTAGTACCCGTCCTCGTGCACTTCTATCTCCCCGTTAGCGTGAAGCGTGTACCCGCCTGTGTTCAGCGCCTGCTGCCAGTACTGCAACTTCCCAGTTGCCCCTGCAGAAATGGCAGAGTCTACCGCACCTTGCACATGGATCACGGACGAAGACGTATCTGTCTTCGGCTCCCCGGGCACACCTGGTGGTCCAGCCTCTCCCTTTGCCCCCTCTGGCCCCATCGGTCCAGGTGGGCCCACCTCACCAGGTATGCCTGGAGCTCCATTGATGCCGGGCATGCCGAGGGGACCTGGTGAGCCTCGGCGGCCACGCCTTCCAGGTTTTCCTGTATCTCCCTTGGGGCCAGGTGGTCCTGGGCAGCCTTTCTTACACCGGCGATTCCTCCTCCTTCCAGACCCCTCGGTAGGCGGTTCTACTCCTGCCGATCTCTTCATGACCCCATCACCTTCTACTTCCTCCTCTGCATGTTCTTCGCTATCTGCGTCCGACATCGCTCCAAACTGAAAGTCGTCTGCGGCCGGTTCGCTGTTCACGTTCCCGTTCACGTTCCCGGCGGTCGGGGGAGGGTCCTGCCGGGGCGTCGGGCGGGGAGCAGCCGCGGCGAACCTCCGCAAGCTGCCGGTCGAACTCGTGCCGAACGTACACGACGTACACCGTGGCGCAGGCGACCCACAGCAGCGAGAAAATGGCGAGGCAGGCGCCGAAGACGGCCAGCTTCTGCGCGGCATGGGCGCAGCGGCATGGGTCCGCCATCCCGACGGCTGTATCCAACTGCCCGGTGCACCCTCCAGGCTTCCTGGCTACGGTAACTTGAGCTACGGTCATTGCAAAACTGGTAGACTAGGCAAGGGGAAAGGAGCGGGGAAATCCTACGCCATATGCCAACTTCGACCAGCAGGGACCGTAAGTTTTGGGACGGAGAAGTGTCACCGCGAGGAGCTACTCGTGTTTGTGTTTTGTTTTCAAACTCCGCTAGCTCCTTGATCATGGTGAATCTTGAGAGGATACCCAAATCTAGGAATGAAGTCATTGAAGAGCTTCTCTGCTGCTGTTCTCCCTGCCTTATTCCTGGTGGCATATGCTTGAGCAAACCGTGTGAAATGGTCCACAACCACCAGAATGTACTCGTAGCCACCTTTGCTCCTTTCCAGGTGGACATAGTCAATAGACACCAGTTGTAGCGGCTCAGTGGTGATGATGTTAGTAAGTGGAGCTTTGTCTGGAATGTTTGGCTTCCGGCGCTTAATGCACTGACACTTGGAGGTGCAGTATTCAACTATGTCTCTCTGCATCTTTGGCCAGTAGAACCGTTGTCTTGCCAGGCTGACAACCCTGTCTGCTCCCAGATGGCCCATTTTGTCATGTAGTTCTTGGTACACAACGTTTCTATAGTCCTTTGGAAGCACTATTTGCAGAACTGGACCAGCTCTCCGGCGGAGAATGCCCTCATCATCGATCTGCAGCCTTTTCCACTCCCGCATGTACTCTCTTGTGCCGAATGAGTTGTCTTGCCTCTCTCGGGTAGTGGGATTCCTCCCTTCTTCTTTCAGTTCAATTACCTTTCTAATGGCTGAGTCTCGACGTTGCGCTTCACCGATCTCCTTCTTGCTCAATGGTCCCATACTTGCACTCTTGTCTTCAGGTGGTAGACTGTCAATGTTCGTAGTGATAGCACTTATCCATGTGGCATCTCCTTGATCAACTGCCTGCATGGCCTGGGTGGTGGCACTCAGTACATCACCACTCACTTCATATCTACGTGCAATGGCCAGAGTCATATTTATATGCTTAGCAATGAAATTACCCTTGCCTGTACCAATACATTTGCAGTACTTCATGACCGAAGAGGTTAAACAATTTAACAGCTGCGAAGTCAGGACTAACTGCCGGAATCCCTGCCCCACCATTGAGGTATTCTAGGGAAACAATACATGGCCTATGGAGACCATTTTTCGCTTCATATACCATCTTTGTTACTTTTATCTTCATTACATTATGCAATGTAATGGAAGAGTGCATATATACACCCTGTGATATTCGTGTCTTAAAGATGAGTTCATAGAGTGGTCTGCCATAATTGGGACATTCTTCAAATATGTGTAATTCTGTTCATTTTCTTTGGTGTTCTCATGTTGACACTCTTGAGTATCTAAGATTTTCTCTGCCACTAATGTATGAGGCAGGATTCTTGTCAGACTCGGAATAACATCTTCCTCCTCCTTGTTAGTCAGGCCCATTTTGAGACAAACAATTGCAGCTCTAGTGGGAGACTGAGACCTATGAACGTGTGTGGGTGGCAGCCATCTTAAATGGTCGATTGTGTACCAGTTTGGTAGAACAGACACCATCTCCACATTTGAGAGATGTAGATCACATATTATCTCCTCAACCATTGCCGTGGCTGTCAGCATCAGGACGGGACAGCTCAGCACACCCCAGACGTTTGGTACCTTACGGTACTCCTCACAGAATGATGTACCCCTGTAAAGTAATTATTATATAAGCTTTTGGGTTTAGTTCCATTACAATGTATTTCAGCCTCTGATTTTTCTGTTCTTCTTGCAACATATTTTCATGTATGGAACTCCTTGTGCTCGAGGAAATTCTCGTTGTAGGCGGTCATGTATTCCTTGTGTATGTTTATATAGAGGACGGACTGCAATGGTGCGTCAGCCTGCTGTGGGGACATGAAGTTCCACTGCTGTAGCAACGGGAACATCTTTGACATTTTCAAATGTGCACTCGCAATGGCGGCACTGGTGGTTGGCAACCCCTTGTTTAAAACAAACTACAGCAAGACAAGCACAAAAAGCAACATCTCCTTTCATTATAACTTTATTACAATTTACATTAAAGGGACATCCTTCTGCCAATATTTTTAAGTCTTTCACAAGGACTCTTAATTCAGCATCATAGCCATACTTTTTAAAATGGTCTGTTTCCAGTATAACAACAAGTCGAATTGCTTCCAACTTAGAGCGATACCTGGGGTCAATATTACCTAGATTATAGTAGAACATGCCAACCTTATGTTTTCCAGCAAAAGTGCCGATGGGATTGTCTATTTCAGTATTATCATCATAATAAAGAATAAGTTGTAACGTATTGTTGTGTATTAAAAATATTTGGTGAGTGCTGAACAAACTACCATCACAATGGTCACGTAAATAGCCGTCAGATGAAATTGTGGGTCCATCTGTTACCATATTGTATCTCTCTGGGCAGCTAAGCATTTGCTCTATACTTTTGGAACTCAGAACATAATGAAATGTTTCTTGCTCAGGGACCTATTTCTGCGACATGACCCTACAATATATAAACTTGTCAATGATTAAATTTTAAAAGACATGTATCCCTAAACTTCTGTGGAATGTTATCTGCAGGCTCCCATGTACTCTGACCTATGGGGTAGCCCTAATCCTCGAGGCCTCCTTCAGGCCCCGTTTTCTCCAGCATTTCTTTGACATAATGTTTCTTTCTTTGAGTTTCCCTTTCCTTTTTTCTTTTCCCGTTTCCTTTCCCCCGTCATCTTCTTCTTCCACTGCGACAGCTGGGTCTTCTGAGCTTGTTGTCGTGGCAATTTGCAACCCATCTTGGACCTCCTGGAACAGCTCATAAGCCTCCAGCTCTCCGGACCCTGTGGCTTGTTCTGTGAGAGAAAACATAATTTTTGCATAGCTAAAAGATATTTCACGCTCTAGAATCCCTTGCCGACCATAATGGATATAAACACAACAGGAGCATGTATTTGGCTTGGCCGAGAACAATAATTTATTCAGAACTCCGAGACAACTAAAACATCAACGTTACTAAATCACAAATTCAATTAGGCAGAACATCACCGTGGACATACAAGACAACTACAGGTACATAAAGGCACTGAATCCCATTGGGACTTGCATGACGTATACATGATAAAAACCGGTCAACGCATATAGTTCGTGATTGATTGATAGTTCACTGTGGGAGAATGTCCAAAAATGCTACAGTGATGAACTTCTAGACATTTGAGACCGTCTGGCACGTGCCAGATCGGGGAAGATGCAATGTCCATATATGGCACGCAAAGGGAAGCCGGCACTCCTGTGACAAAGTGGTCTAACTTAAGTGTTCTTGTTGAGAAACAGGAGGACGTTCACATTCTCTGGATCAAGGTACACTCGTTCAGCAGAAACTATACCTCCAGCTTGTTCAGCTTCTGCTGTCGTGCTCTTCTTCTGAGTGACTTTCTTCCTAACCTGCCTTGCTTCTTAAGGATTATCTTCCTCTGTGGTCTTACTGTTTCCGGCCACATTACTTTCAACACGATTTCTCCTCTCAATCTCTGTCGTCGTTGTTCTTCCAATGATAACTGCCAGTTTTGTTTTCAACTCCTCATATGACAGCTTCTTACTCCCAGATGAAATGGAGAAAGCATATAAAAATATGTGTTGCTGTATGTAAAATATACAGTGTTGCTGAGAGATCTAAAAGATGTGTGCAATTTGTACAAATTTACACCATGTGCAGATTGATAGGTTTTGACTATTAAATCGGGAGAGTTAACCAAGATTTTATTAACGTTCTCTTACCTTACCAGCTGGTCAGTACACCTCACTGTGGCTCCACCTTCCGGATCGATACTTTTTCCCCCGGTTCAGAAATCTCAACTCCGGGTCCCCTACACTCACAAGCCAGCACGTCTCAATCCGGATCAGAAGTCCTCGGCACTTCAGTCCTCCCCAGCCCAGCACAGCCCCGGATCCCCACCCCGGAGCTGTTCTCAATCCGGATCAATACTCCTCGGCACTTCAGTCCTCCCCAGCCCCGCAAAGCTCAGGATCCCCACCCCGGAGCTGCTCCCGGCCCGGCCCGGAACCTCAGCGGTACCCGGCCCGCGCGGGCAGCCGGACGCCATCGTAATGTTCTCCTCCACCGTACGCTATGATCAGAGGAGAGCCTGACAGCTCGCAGCCTTTAGGCTTCACCACGAGGACCTGCCGGCTGGTGATCAGGTGAACTTCTCTCGTGGATTTGGTGTACTCTTGGTAACCAGTGCGCCGGTTTACACGGGGGAAAATTGTCCTGTGGCGATCGACGCGCGGCTGTTATTAATATTACTGGAATGACCGTGTAAAGTATTGAGTTACAGAAATGTACATCATGAGGGCCTAACTAGTAAGGCCCCACCAAGCTAATTTATGGACAGTTTGGAGTGAGTGCGCGAGGCAACAAAAACACAGGATTTCTAAATAAGGTTTTCTAAATGAAGCAAGGAAGGAATCTACTGTCTCTTTCCTGGTAGCCATTTCTGACAGACTGAGCAGGGGTGTGGATTCGACAACGGTTTCGGTTTCCATTTCTGTGCCCAAGTTGAAGTCAGCTTTATAGGGGATAGGTTGGGGGTGGGGGTTTGTCATGGCACATGTACTTAAAAACTGTAGAGTCTTGACATGACGGATACATAGCATCCAAGAGTCCAGCTGCTGTGGGCATGTTTCTTCTGTTTCCCAGAGGGTTAAAGAGCTTTTTTGTGGTCTTGTTGATTGGCGTTCTGTTTGCTGCAACAGGAAGAGAGAGAAAGCAGTGTTTAGTGATTTATACCAACCAGAGCGAGACAGCATGACATGACACAACTCTTCACATATATTAATATCAAGACAACAGTTGTAATGTCAAGACATCATTTGGTATCAATTTCTTACCTCCTTTGTGGTAGTTGGGCTTTGCCCACTCCATATCTCACTGATGGGTTAACGTTTCGCCTCCAACACAGCAGCGGACCTTCCACTGTAGACATTCCACCTACACTCCTTGGATGTACAAGGTCTGGAGGCTACCACCATGAAGGTGTGCTCCATTTTGAACATGCGGGCAGCCACATGGTTGCACGTTGAACCAAGTCTACAAAAATACACCATGATGAGGACTTGTTTTATGTTATGTAAAATAACAAATTTAAACTACAATGTGCACAAAACTAATTCCTGTTGCAAAGACATGTTTTCATCAGTCAATTTCCATTACTAAAGGGAAAAAATTCAAGAGACATGATATGCAAGGGAAGCACAACACCCTTTTCATGATGACAATAATAATTGATAATACTTGTATTACTTTGTATGCTTTTAACAAAATTCAGGTTAATTATAATACGATATATAAACTGGTTATTATAAGATAAGATTCATTCATCCATTTATTAACAATGCATGAATCAGTTTTTTGCAGGAATATTTAGGTTATGAAAATTATTTTAGATTTCAAATGTATTTATGATATACAAACTAAAACTCACCCAGCAAAGCAGCTACAGTATGCACTGAGAATCCTCCCAGATTTCTTGTCCACAGCAACCCAGCAAGTGTGGGGAATGTTCCTAATTGAAGGCGTGCATGTAGTCTTGACGCACAAGCGTCGCTGTCAGGTCCTATGGGGTGGTGATCTTGCCCTTCTCTCAGGTGACCTTGCCCTTGTCCCAGGTGACCTTGCCCTTGTCGCAGGTGACCTTGCCCTTGTCCCAGGTGACCTTGCCCTTCTCTCAGGTGACCTTGCCCTTGTCCCAGGTGACCTTGCCCTTGTCCCAGGTGACCATACCCTTGTCCCAGGTGATCTTGCCCTTCTCTCAGGTGACCTCTCCCTGGTCCCAGGTGATCTTGCCCTTGTCCCAGGTGACCTTGTCCCAGGTGATCTTGCCCTTGTCCCAGGTGACCTTGTCTCAAGTGACCTTGCCCTTGTCCCAGGTGACCTTGCCCTTCTCTCAGGTGACCTTGCCCTTGTCCCAGGTGACCTTACCCTTGTCCCAGGTGACCTTGCCCTTGTCCCAGGTGACCTTACCCTTGTCCCAGGTGATCTTGCCCTTCTCTCAGGTGACCTCTCCCTGGTCCCAGGTGATCTTGCCCTTGTCCCAGGTGACCTTGTCTCAAGTGACCTTGCCCTTGTCCCAGGTGACCTTGCCCTTCTCTCAGGTGACCTTGCCCTTGTCCCAGGTGACCTTGCCCTTGTCCCAGGTGACCATACCCTTGTCCCAGGTGATCTTGCCCTTCTCTCAGGTGACCTCTCCCTGGTCCCAGGTGATCTTGCCCTTGTCCCAGGTGACCTTGTCCCAGGTGATCTTGCCCTTGTCCCAGGTGACCTTGTCTCAGGTGACCTTGCCCTTGTCCCAGGTGACCTTGCCCTTGTCTCCGGTGACCTTGCCCTGGTCCCAGGTGATCTTGCCCTTGTCCCAGGTGACCTTGTCCCAGGTGACTTTGCCCTTGTCCCTGGTGTCCTTGCCATTGTCTCGGGTGACCTTGCCCTTGTTTCAGGTGACCTTGCCCTTGTCTCGGGTGATCTTGTCCTTGTCTCAGGTGACCTCTCTTGTGTCCTTGTCAACCTCTCCATTGTCCTAGTTGAGCTCTTCCTTGTCAACATTTTTGATCCTCCTAGAACGTAATGTCATTTGAGATACAATAAGTTGTGCATATTGAATGTTATTGCATGATGATTGCAGTTATTACAGGAAGACAAACAAGTAAGCATAAGGGCAAATCATCATATCTATAGTTGTGGCTCTGCTAAACTATTTTCAACCATGATATATGCATTTATTATGTTAGCATGAACGTTCATCTGTGACACCCTTTTCATGATGACAATAATAATTGATAATACTTGTATTACTTTGTATGCTTTTAACAAAATTCAGGTTAATTATAATACGATATATAAACTGGTTATTATAAGATAAGATTCATTCATCCATTCATTAACAATGCATGAATCAGTTTTTTGCAGGAATATTTAGGTTATGAAAATTATTTTAGATTTCAAATGTATTTATGATATACAAACTAAAACTCACCCAGCAAAGCAGCTACAGTATGCACTGAGAATCCTCCCAGATTTCTTGTCCACAGCAACCCAGCAAGTGTGGGGAATGTTCCTAATTGAAGGCGTGCATGTAGTCTTGACGAACAAGCGTCGCTGTCAGGTCCTATGGGGTGGTAATGTACTTCATCATTAATCCACTTACTCTCAAAGTAGGAGTAGGCTTTCCCCTCTTTGTAGTCTTGATTTCGAGCTGCTGCTTCTTGGTTCGCTGACGCATGGGGCCTCGCACAGCAGCCATTTCGCGATTTTATTTATTTTATTTTATTTAATCTTCAAAGACACCTGGGTAGCTCCTTCAGCCAATAGCTGATTTCCAAGGAGGCCCAGGAGGGGTACAATAAGTAAAAGAATAATAAATTATACAAAGTACATAACAAAAGATGTAAATGAAATCAATATAACTGGAAGTTATACATAAATAAATGAATTATACGAAGTTCAACATGAACTGAGGGAATTAACAAGAAAACATAACTTCAAATCATAATCAACATAAATCGTTTTCCGTTCAAAATGATTGGAGGTCAGAGGTCGTCTTTAAAGCTGCCTTGAAGTGTTTTAAAGTTTGAAACTGCCTTACTTCAGCTGGTAGTCTGTTGAAATACTTTGCACCCGTGTAAGCGAATGCTCGCTGACCAGTTGTGGTATTGTATTTTGGTAAGTAATAGTAGTCTGTCTGGTGTGATATGTATGAAGATTATAATTGTGCAAAAACATTGAGGTTAGGTATGTGGGCATCAAGCCATTCAGACATTTAAATGCTGCTACACACACATGCTCAAATCTTCTTTCAGTCAGGTGTTTCCAGTTTAGCATCTGGTGGAGGCTGTCAGTGCTGCTCTCACGTAGTCTTCTTTGCAGCACTACTCTGGCAGCTCTGTTCTGTAGAATTTGAAGCTGCCTCTGCTTGAATTGAGGGCTCCACATCCCTCCCACACCGTGTCGCAATAGTCGAAAATGGGCAATATCATGGCTTTATACAGCATATCAGCAATGTTGAGGGTTAGGCAAGGTCTAAGGCGTTTCATTAGCCCAATTCTCTGTGCTACCTTGCCACAAACCTTGTCTACATGTTCATTAAATGATAGATTACAATCAAGATAAACACCAAGATATTTGAATGTTTGTACTCTCTCTATGATCTCCTGGTCAATGCAAAGTTTCAGAGAAGGTGCAAGTTTTAATCTATTGGCAGTACCAAATAGCATCCATTTAGTTTTGGATATGTTTAGCGTTAAACGGTTTGATTGGAACCACCTAGCTAGACCAGTAAGTTCAGAGTTGAGAGTTTGTTCGATGTGTTTTGCATTGTTGCTGGCACAGAAAATTGCTGTATCATCAGCATACAGACAGACTTTACATGCAGTGACAATATCCGGTAAGTCATTTATAAATATATTGAACAGCAAAGGGCCTAGTATAGACCCTTGGGGAACACCTAGAGTGACAGGTAGGTATTCTGATGTGCACCCGTTCAAAGAGACAACTTGTTGTCTCCCTGACAGGTAGTTTGCAAACCAATGGAATTCAGCACCTTGCACTCCCATCCAGGACAGTTTGGTTAACAGTAGTTTGTGGTCAACAGTGTCAAAAGCCTTCTTAAGGTCCAGATATACCACTCCCACCAGACTACCCCTATCCATGTTATGTAGTATATAGTCTTTAGCGTCTAATAGGGTTGATTCTGTAGAGTGCCCTTTTCTAAAACCAGACTGTTGGGTGGACAGAATACTGTTTTGGTGTAAATATTCAAGGAACTGTGTGTGTACTTCTCGTTCAAAAGCCTTCATAATAACAGGTAGTACAGAAATGGGCCTATAATTATTTGGATCTGTTGTCTCCCCCCCTTTATGTATAGGTGTGACCCTTGCTGTCTTCCAGTCTGCAGGTATATGGCTAGTAGAGAGAGACAAGTTGAAAATGTGAGTTAGAGGTTTGCATATGCTAGGTGCTGCTACCTGGAGAAGCCTTGCATGTATTTTGTCTAGACCAGTTGCTTTGTTTCTTTGCAAAGCTTTCAGTTTCTCATACACTGACAGTTCACTTACTTGTTTGAAGCTGAAAGTGGATGTCAGGTTTTTATATCTCTGAGGGCACTGTATGCGTAGGTTGGCAGATTGATTTTTAAAAGTCTCTGCCAATTTGTGGCCAATGGTAATAAAGAACTGGTTAAGGCAGTTGTAAGTGCCAACTTCCAATTTTGAATTTCCCGCCAGTAGATTAAGTTAGTATAGCTTCCCGCCAACTCCCTGCCCCCCTGAGCACCAGGGTAGGGAGCCCGTCTGTCTGGGACTTAGGTAGACAAGGCGACAGGCAGTGCATAAGGCACAAGCAGAGAGACAGAAGTCTGGTGTGGTTCGTGAGTTAGGACCAAAAAGGCCTGGGCACAGAAGTCCCAGGAAAGACCAGAAGAGGATTACAAAGGCCTGGATACAAGGATCCAGGAAATCCAGAAAAGGATTATCAAAGGCCTGGATAGAGAGGGTCCAGGAGATACCAGAGGATATTCTGTGGAAGGACGATGAGACCATACCAGTTTTACGCCAAGAACTCGCCAAGAACTCGCCAAGAACTTGCCAAGAACTAGCCAAGAATTCACCAGGAACTTGCTAAGAACTTGTCAAGAACTCGTCAAGAAGTTAACAAGAACTTGTGCTTTGTTCCTCGAATTGGGATCAAGAAATCAAACTGCCCTAGGAATACAATTACCAACAAGAACTCTACCAGCAAATTCAGAAACATCGAACTTATACGGCGGAAGTAGAACAGGGCGGATTTCAGTTTGTATTACTAACTCTACTGAAGATTAAACATTTATGACGTATTCCAATCAGTTTGTACGACTTCTTCCCTGAAGACCAACAGAGGTGAGTTCGGTAACACTTCCTCATACGTCCATCCCATGCAGAATAGCAGCAGCCACAGTAATAAAGTGGTGCTGCGCCTACAATAACTATAAGCATTTCAACCTACTTTGTTAGGGTCACGACTTGTAAGGCCACAGCAAGAAAATTTAATGGATGACATTCTCTGCAGACTCCAAATCTAATGCGAGCGGGCGAAAAAATAACAAGGCGGGCCGAAAAAAACATGGTTCCCACATTTTCAAATTTTGGCTCAATCATTGAATAAATGGTTTTGATTCAGTGTAAACTTCAAATTTCTTGTGTGTTTTTTTTTTTCGAAAATCAGGCGAAAATTAATGCATGCGCTGATTACTTGCTGTGGCCTAAGTCTAGATTGTTCCCGTGGATTGCTGGGCTGATACATGTAGAACTACTGGTCATGAATGACAAAATTCTCACAAGCTATTTTACATGTATGTCAAGTAAGGATTTAAGTAACAAGAAGTTTCTTTCAGTAATAATGGCAACCTATCATGACATATTTCTCGACAACATATTTACGGGGGCAGCATACATTTCCTAGCTCATGAGTAGACAATAGTAACCTGTCAATTGTACATACAATATAAACCACTTTTTCTACATTTGTAACTTGTAATGTAATTGACAACAAGTATGCTAAAGTATTTATACAAAGTTTACTACGTTTTACTGAATACAAAAATGTTGTAGCAAGAAATGGAGATAGCAGGGTTGAGCAGAGTTCCCCGACACTTATGTCTAGTGACCCAGGTGCTGGTCCAAATTAGCAAGGATCCAGTTGTTTGTTCCTTTTAAACAGTGGTAAATTGTGAGAATTCTGTAAAATTCAAATTTTTCCTAGTAGTGAATACTAGGGTAGTACAAAATGTATGAATACCTTAGCACCCCTGTACATGTACAGCAGAGCTATTTTGATTACTAGACATAACATTGAAGGCATTCTAATTTTCTTGGCTCTTTATACACAAAATAATGCAAATAGGATATAAAAGTGGGAATGAAGACAAAAAGCTTAGTTGCCAGGGAAACTCACATTTCTAAGTCTTTGTACCTTTTGAGCTTGCTACATTTAAGAGTCATACATGTAACATGACATCATCATTTTCTTTGTTTAATGTCAGATAACACAAAGTCTACCTAACAATGTAGATGTCAGGATGCAAAGAAAGGACACAGTCTACATCTGCTCTCTCATAGTGACTTCACCATTTTGTTGACCCGTTGGGCTCTCCTGTAGATTGGTTGCCATGGCAACAGTGGTGTTGGTACTGGGTGTGTCTGACGTGACTGTGCTGGGGGGCTCCGAAGATATAGATGAGGAGGCTGAGGAAGATTTGGGGGCTTTTTCTTTATAGTCTGTGATAATAACTGTGACGTTGTTGACTGTGACGGCCATGTGTGTGGCAGTGCTCCTATCCACATTTTTCAATCTTGGCCTGTGGGGACAGAAATGTACAAATGCAAACTGGCTGATTACATCGATAATTGGTACAGTGGTTAACTTTCAGGATACTGCTGTTCAATACTCTATAAAGTTGAGTGACTTGCGTGTAATGCTGTACATGTGTACCAAAGCCCACGTTCAGGTCTACAATAAAAGTCATGTAGGTCCAGAATTAAGTCCAGAGGTTTAGGTCTTGTAAGTCTGGACCTACCGGTAAACCCAGGGCATGTATATAAAATATGGGACTTCTTACTTAACATATCCAAATAGATAATGGGGCATATTTACTGAAATATGTAGAGTTTATATAAATGTTTTGGGGGGATTTGTCTGAAATAAGGTCGTAATTATCATCATCTAGTTTAATTTATGGTTTTCCAAACTCAAACAAGAATTCGTAGACATCGTATCTCCATGAGTTTTTTTATATGTCCCATTGACTTTGGAAACAAGATAGTAATTACCATAACAGGGCTCAAAATACAATTTTCAGGTACATGCAAAAACGCACATTGGCAAAGAGATAAGGTGCAATTTGAAAACTTTATGTGCAAAATTATATTTAGTTGGTTTGCAACTGTTCTCCAGCTGGTTTGAAAGTGGTAAACGATTTCTTTTCCAGGTGGCTCAGTAGTCAGTGAAAGCATCCTGCAAAAATTATGTAAACCCAGAATGAATTAACTGACATTCCTAGTTTGTGTTATTTGCATGATTTTTCAAGAAAAAAATTAAAAATACAAAGCTTTGAAACAAGAAGAAAAATATCAAAAGAAAATTTGTGGTATTTCTTGGCATTAGCTTTAGCTTTCCAGGGAGCCACTAGTGACTCCCACGCCCCTCCTACTCTCTACATTGTACATGTTACAAACACTAGTCTAAAACTAACTGATGGAATTTCCCGAAATCAAAACATTTTATACAGCAAATAAAGACCAACAGTTTAAGAGCAATAAATCCTTTTTACTTTGCATATTTGTTACCCTTGATTATCATGCACAATTTGTAAAGTGAAATACATTGTATACTGCCCCCTCCCCTCTTCTGCTCTAGGTGCAAAATTGCACATTCAAAATATTTTTAAGTGCAAATTTTGAAAATCATGTGCATTTTTGCACATTGCACATGGGTATTTCGAGCCCTGCCATAATATAGTTTAATTTTCTTTTTCTAAATTCAAGTTACAATATTTTGCACGTAAAATTCCTTTCCTTTGTCAATACTTCATTTCAACATATCCTCATTAATTATGCAAATGACCTCTACATTAAAATGATATTTGCATGGTGATGTTACACACGTCACAAGGTATAAAATTGCCATCATTCACCAATAAGAAATCATAGAATTTTCACATTAATTATGCCAATTAGGTCATCATTTGCATAATTGGTATCCATTGATGTTCCACCTGGCATAGATTAGATTACATGGATAAAAGTAATAATATATAAAACACTAATTATAGAATTTCCTCTAATTATGCAAATTAAGTCCACTTAAATTGCATCTAATTATGTACATCTCAGTTACCTACATACCAAAAATGATGAAAATACGTTGTTCCTATCTGGACTTATGGGCTACGATTTTGCCAGAAAACAAGTTGCTAGGGGACCAAATCCACACCATTTTATTCCTGACAAGAAAATCTGTCACCAAAAATCCAGGACCATAGCATGTTCAGGTCAAAAGATACAAAAAATGGGAGTTCTGCTGCAGTACCAAGGTCAGCCACCAGGGAGCCCATATTTGACCTTGACTTTTGTCTTCCTACAAGCTACAAACATACCAAATATCATCATAATCCATAAAGACGCTCTGAAGTTATGCTGACTACAAATGTGCGAAAACACAGACAGACAGACACACACACACACACAGACACACCAAAAACAATACCTCCATTTTTCATGGAGGTAAAAAGATACTTACATGTATTTCATTTTCTTATTGCTGCTGGTATTGGAGGGGTTGGTGTGCACAGCACTGTGTTCTTTTTTCTTGCCCATCCCAACGCTGCTACCAGTGTTGTTACTCACACTCACAGTGGCACTGCTATTGGGACTGGTGGCACTACCGGATACTCCGTTTTCCCGGTCCTTTTCTCCCCTCTCTCTTTCTCTCTTAGGGGGCTTAGGCTGAGGGGGGTTAAACTGCTGTGCCACCTGCTGTGCAACCAGTTGGGAATTTAGGCGAGGCTTCCTGTAAAGATTACATTGACTGGGTCACACTACTTTTCACTTGGGAGACAAGGTACAATTCTTTTTCAAAAACATCTCAAAACTGAATCATGGTATCAATACAAGTCCCACCCTATGCAAGCATCCAAAGTTAAAGTTAAAGTTAAATGGTAATCATGAAGTAAACACTGGAATACATGTATTTAAAAATCTTAATGTGCCTTTCTAGTTATTTACTTTGTTGAGTACCAACCATTAACCCATCGAAAACATAGTCTTTAACCAAGAAGACCCTACACATTTGCTAACCCACAGCTGTGGATCTCTTCAATGGCAAACTGTTATACCACAGTGAGACTGCACTGCCAATAAAAATGTAGACCTTACTTTTATGGATGACACCCTCTGAAGACCCCAAACTAGTGCGCGTGGGCAAAAATAAAAATGCTAGTAACTATACCACAGGAATACAAAGCTGGTATTGTAAAGTTTCGACGTATAGGACAAGCCGGCACATGCTGGCTTTTTGCGAAGTTTTGAATCGGCACTGTACGCATGTACTGAGATCTGGAGCTTCGTGGAGCTTTGGGTGCCATCCTACAGAATTACAGCCAGCTCCCTATTGTCGCTAACTAGCATGGACTACCCAAGCCTAGAGCCAGGCCAGAGCTTCAGAGGATGTGATCTTTTTTTTTTAGGTACAGGCGAAAATCAATGCGCGCGGGGATGTCATCCATAAAATTAAGTCGATGTGGCCTTGGGGCTAAAAACTAACAAACCTGTACCTTTAAAATTAACTTAAAGTACAGGTCTGCACCTAAACATTTACTTTTAGTGTATGTGTATGGTACACTGTACTTGAACAAAATTAACTACTAAGTGGGCACAATTTTTTAACTTAGGCAAATTGCATCTCAAAGTTGACAAATTTGACAATTCAGCTTTTGAAAATCAGGAAAACTTGTAAAAACCTTGTATTTGGATTAAAATCTATGAACATTTTGATATTTATACAGTCAAACCTGCCATGGCGACCACCACTTCATACCCACCACCTGGCCATGGGGACTGCTTTTTTCTCAGTCAACGGTTCAATTTCCCACATTTTGAAAGGCAAATCAAGCCGTGTTGAAGGGATTGAGAGTGGTTGTAGGTGGTCCTTTGGATGTTTTTATATTTTTCCCCAAGATTTTTGTCAATTGTCAGTCAAGGCTGATGGATTGGTTTAAATTTTTTTCCTTCACCTGCTGCAAAATTCCATTCCTACAATTGACAAAAAAAATGGGTGCTGGCTAGAGCCCTGACAGCCAATTTGCCCCGCTATTGTTGTGTTTGCAAAGAACCAATGTCGGCACACGAGTAAAAATATATCTTTCAGGATTAGTAAAAACGTATCTTTCAGCACTGATCTTAAGGCTGCCGTCATTTTCATTAGCAATTCGCTGCAGTTACGTGCCAGGGAACACTTATTTAGCACCAAGAGTTTGCTAAGACAAAAGGGAGAACTGTCGACTAAAAGCTGGAAACCATATGAATATTTCTATGGAAGGATAAGCCATCGGACATCGATTTTTACCAGACTAGTCAAAGATAAATACAAACTGCCGCAAGCAAATTCAGGTTTGGTCGCCATCTTCAATATGTAAATACTACTATAGGTCTTTGATTGGTTCACCTCAAATGGCCTATCCTCTGATTGGTTGATAGAAGGGGGTTAGGTGGCTGCTGTAAATATTCTTTGCTGACCAAAATTGTTTTTAAAGTTTTAAAATATTTTTCCTTCGTAAAGGCAAGGATGTTGATAAAATGACTAGAAATCGTGCATTATTTCACAAGCCGGGAAGTGATTAATGGGAAACAGCCAGGCAGATTGAGCTCATTTCTATTTTTGATCACCGTGCGTAACAGCACTCAGTAAAATTATTGTTTGCATTTGATTAATCACTTGCCCGCAACTTTGACCCACCTTAATCTACCTTATTTTAAGGTCCCTGGGATCTTACGATACTTACTGCATTTGACATAAAAGGACTTGAAACAATTATGCCTCATTCATGTTGTAAGTTGGCCCTCTAAAGGAGACCACGTGTCCAAGGCGACCGCTTTTCTCATGACCCCTGGGTGGCTGCCCTGTGCAGGTTTGACTGTACATTGTACAAAGACAAGAATTTACCACTAAAAAAGACAGTTGGTTACATGTATAACTCGATGAAACTTGTTTAGGTTAAGGTCCAGACTGTCCAGGCCTTGAGTATATATAAAATTTGTAAAACGTAAAATGTATGTTTCAGGTTGCAAAATCCCTGACTTCCAACAATACTGGCATTTGAATGATTTCAATGACCAATACTGATGCTGTTTGGACATTCATTGGTTGTCCAATGGTCTGAGTCTGTCGTACATGTACATTTATATGGAAATAAGCAATACATGTTGACTGTTGTGTGTGCCCTACCTTGTGGATGTGCCCTTCCTGACATCACACATGCTGCACTTGAAGGCCTCAGCATTGTTGCGGAAGGTGCATACGGAGCATTCCCAGTATCCCTCCGCCTCCGTCTTCTTGTCACGCTTTGGTCTGGAGGGAAGGGAACTATTTTATGTTAGTGGCATAATGAAGTTAGACTATGTTGTAATGCTTCAGGTCCCTAGTAACTACATGTAGCTACAGCTAACTGACCAGCAGTCCTGACAGACTTGAGGGGAAGCCAGGGTCACTCGGCTGCTGGCTTAGGTATGCCTTAGGTTTGGGGCATGCCAAGGAAAGTTTGGAATTTCTATCCCAATAAAACAGTTTCCCACAGTATAAGAAGGAAATTTCAACTGCAGGAAGACTTAGTTGACAACTACAAGTACAATGTAATAGCCTAATAGGAAAACAGGGTTCTCGCCAGCGCATTCGCCCGGCGTTGTGAATTTTTCCCCCGACGCTGTGATTTTTTCCCCCGACGCTGTGGTGCAGCAGGGGGATTTTGTGTTGTTTTTTCCCTTTTCAATCTGTGCTTCATTTGAATTTGAAAAAAAATATAGTCTTTGCTCTTGTCACAAGGAACACCTCAGACAATAGAAAACAAATTAATTGCCGCGGGCAAGTAAAGGCACCACTCCGGTAAGCACATGGACGTCGGGGAAAGTGATTTTGGGGACTCCCCAGTATAGCATCATTGGCACAATTTTCCTGATAAAAATACAATATTAGGGACTGTACGATATTTAGCGGGGGGGAGGGCCGGTCATCTGGGGGGGAGGGTCAAGGAAAACTTTTTTGGCTTAGGGGGAGGGTCTAGGAAAAATTTTTGGGCCTGGGGGAGGGTCAAGGAAAAATATTTTTCTCCAGATCCAAAATAACTTCAGACGTTCTCTCACCAAAATTTGCCTCTCAAAGTGCGGGAAAAAACGTTTTTGGTGATCTACAAATTAATTTTTCCGGAGGAAAATGCCCCGAACACGATCTACGTCGGACGTATCGTATCATCCGCGGCTCACTGGCGCCGGCGGTGTGTCAAAATACGTCCCCACCAGGCATGCGTCTTTGGACGCCTTATTTTTGCCACATGCAGACACTTGGTCGGATAAACTCAGAATTGTGTATCAGCAAAACAGCAAAAAGGCGTTCCCAAAATACAAGAAATGGCGTTTCCAGAGGGTCAAGATTTTAAAATTTTCCCGGGGAGCAAGCCCCGATCCCCGTTGTGTATTGTGGAAGAAGTTCGTGGACGTCATGCAGTCGAATAGCGAGTAAGAAACTTAGCTACAAGGTACTAGAAATCTAGCTTCGTATAGCAGCAAAATTTTCCCCCGAAAATGCAGGAAAACACGTTTACAGAGGGTTAAAAATCTCAAAATTTTCCCGGGGGAGCATGCCGCCGGACCGCCCTAGGTTCGCCGCGAGACGATAGTGGGTTCCATACAAATCTCAGCGGAGCAAACTCTGGTACTTTTTGAGGTATTATTTTAAAGATAAACAAAAAAATGTGACAATTTCTCCGGCCTAACCGTGGGCGGCTTGCAAAATTTCCGGCCCCATCTCTCCCTTTCTCTCGGCAAATTCTGCCTCTCAAAGAGCAGTACATAGCGTTGTTGATCGAGGACGACAAATTAATTTTTTTCGAGGTGTCCTCCACCCCAAAATGCAGCGCTATAAAATATACTAGTACATGTAATCAATATATTGTTTGGACGTCCTCTACACTCCAGGCGGGCAGGAACGTCTTCCGGCCTTTGGACTTGTAAAACGTCATTTTTTCTTCAATGTATATTATTGACGTCAAGGGGAGGGTCGAGAAAAAAAATTTTGAGCTGGGGGGAGGGTCAAGGAAAACAATTTTGAGCTGGGGGGAGGGTCAAGGAAAAAATGTTTTACCCGACCCTCAGACGACCGGCCCTCCCCCCCGCTAAATATTGTACGGTCCCTTAGTGCCAGTGAAAAGCGTGTCCATTTGTAAGAAAACCCATGAAAAGTCCCTAGATACCATTATCTTGGCAAAAACAGCGGTAACGGGGGGGGGGGATGTGCCCTAATTCCGACCTATGTTCCATGTAAACGCACAGGCCTTTGGTAATAGTTTATCTGACCAAAAACCCGCGCAACATGAGCTATAATATTGACAGATAAAGATCACAACGATTAAAGCTGCATATTTCACTTGAGTGTATCGCCTTGCACCCAAGCGTAATGGTTCGCAAAACGCACGACAGGTTTTTGGTCATTTTGCCGGTGAAAGGTTCTATCGCAACAGGGGTGCCCTAATTCCGACCCAGTGTTTAACACAGGTCGATCTGAGAAGAGAGTTTAGAAATTATAATACACAAATTATGACTGAAACAATCTACAACTGTCTTCTGTCCCAAACAAGTCCTCTTTTTACGATTACACGACTTGCTCCAAAGTGGCTGTCTGAAAAGCAAAACCTGCATTTTTGACACGCTCGTCAACCCCTGAACAAGTGTCGAATTCACACAGACTCGTCTGTTGTCGGAGTGTATGAACTAAAACAAACTTTGTGAGATTACCGATATCAACACAAAAACTTTGTCCATTCTTGTGGTTATTTTTAGGCACGTGCTCCCATGCATAACGCCGCAACAAGGATTTTTCAAACTAGTTCGGTATTAGGGATGGGTCGGAATTAGGGCACCCCCCGTTAAATATCTTATTTTCCTGATGATACAAACTGCACATGTATTTTCTACCTGGAACCTGGAGCAAGTATTCCAAAGGTGTTAAGGCCACACCAATTTAATTTGTTGGTTCTCGGAATTTATCAGAAAAAATATGAAGCGACAGGGCGAAAAAAAATAAAAATAAAAACAGGTCTAAGGCATCCTATTATAGGCTTAAATGCTATGAAATGAGCCATGAAGTCAACACAAAAGGCTGGGTTAAAATTTGAACATTGAATTGTGAACTTTTAATCAAACCACTGCAATGATAGATGGGAAAACTGTAACAACTAGGAAGAAAAGGACTTTCCTCAGCTGTTGGGGGCAAAACATGAGCATTTTTCAGTTGATTCAGGACCAGAATCAAATTTTTTTTTTTTTTTTGCAAATCAGAAAAAAACGAAGGGGCGAATCCGAGAACCAACAAATTAAATTGGTGTGGCCTAATGTATTGAAAACTACGCTAGATCATTTCCTTGCAACTGCTGTTGCCTAAAAAATATTTCTTTGTTCTTTGGGCATAGCAAAAAGACCCATTTTACACAATTAGAAAAGACCTGTTTCACACCATTTTCAAGTGATGTATGCCAAAGCTGCAAATATCATTCTTTGAGCATATGCTCAAGGCACCCCTGTACCAAATGACGAATTCTACATTCCGTATTTCCGTAGAAAGACATGGTACAGGCTAGGTAAATAGTATGTTGCTTCGTTCACAAAAAGACTCTCTGACCACTATAACATTACTACGATAATCATCTTCAAAAAACCTACACTATACATACACACAACACCCCCCAAAACAATATCAAACTGTCGAAGGCATGAGTCCTCCGAACTCTAGTTTATTTTAAGATGGTTACAACTTACAGAAGGGCATAGACCTTATTGAGGCAGTCCAAAGGAGGGCCAGCAAAATGATCCCTGAGCTACAAGACTTATGCTATACAGAAAGACTAAAAAGGATGGGACTGACAAGCCTAGCAGTCAGAAGGTTCAGAATCAGAGGGGATATGCTGGAAGTACATGTATTTAGAATCCTCAAAGGGTTTTAAGGCATTGAAAAAGAATCACTTTTCCAACCCTTGGTTACCCCGAATGTCGGACGACTCGGACCATTACTAACTTGGCCCAGACAACTCGGCCCATCTACCTGGTCAACTCGGCCCATCTACCTGGTCAACTCGGCCCAATACCGCGGAGACAGTAATTTAGACAGAAACACACGCACACACAATGTCAATTTTGGAACAAATATCATCGATCTACAATCAAAAGTTTATTCAAGTAATGTAATTTCTTTCTTTTTACACAAGTATAACGACTACAACTGGCACTACTTCTTAGTCAACGAACGATGTTGATTGAAGGTTTACTACTTACATACTACAGTCAAACCTGTCTATAGTGGTCACTCAAGGGACTGGCCAAATCTGACCACTATGGCCAGGTGACCACTATAGAGAAACAGCCGGTTAGTTGACCCCCCCCCCGCCAAAAAAAAAGCGACACATGATGCTTTCAGTACCAACAGAGATGTCTTTATTCTGAAACATATGAATACATACATTGCACCCCTTTTTGGATGTAACGTTACTTGTTAACGTTATAGTTCAATAATTTGTTGTTCTTTTACTTTAGTTTAGCCTGGTATCCAGTCTGATTCGTGGTCGGGGCCGCAAGAGCTCTGGCCCGCCCGCCTCACATAAGCGTCCCGGTGTGTATTTCACAAGAGATTAATTAGCCCTCCACGAACTATCGTGTTGGGGGAAACCAAATCCCCGAGCATACTCTCTCTGATTAGCGTAACACTCCTACTGGGACGGTCTGTTGCACTGGGCGGGGGAAGCTCTTAGACTACTAGTTAGAGGCCCCGAAGACACAACCTGCCTAAACACCCCAATACCCCCAATCACGATCAGACTGGATACCAGGCTAACTTTAGTTGTACTTGGTTGAAAAATAATGAAACCATTCACACTAAAACATACAAAATCACTGGTTGTCATTTACTGTTCTTGTGTACATACTACATGTGGCTAAAGAAAGAAAGCAAAACAAGCAAAAATAAAGTTTCTGTCAACTCCAAGCAAATTTCTACCGACTGCAAACTCATTTAATCTAAGCTCAGCTTTCGACGATTTCTCCACACTCTCTCTGCCAGTCCGATCACTTCCACCTTTTGGAATAAGTTCGGCGTCTGTCTTTCCGCTTTCGCCATCGTTTCTCCGCAATCGCCACGTTACTAGTAAGTCGAGAAGTGTAAGAGAACGACATCGCCATGTTTTTGTTCTTTGGTGAATGCTTCGCGCGACCGACATACGCCACAGCGAATTCCAACCACGTAAATAAGTTCTTTTGTACCAAGATGCTGTCCATTTAGTTAACAGCAAAATAATTGTCCGTCAGTTGCCAGTTACTTTCCGTTTTTGGTCGTTTTTGAACATGAAAACGCAGAGAAAAACTCCTTTGTTTACGGCTTAGGTTTCTTCCCGCGTGGGTTGTCTGCCTCTACCATTATGCCAATGTGGTAGTCAACAGAAAATTGGCTCCTTTCAGGCTTATATCTTTTGTAAAATATCTAGTACAGTCTTAAATTTACATCTTAAATTACTTGTAGTAATGTATTTCAAATATTTATTAATGTAATTACGTCATTTGATTCTATAAGATTAATGAAAACTCGGTGTATGTACCTCCATAACAGTGGAGTCGTCCGTTGACCCCAATTGACCCGTCTGCTGCTGGCACAAGCGCCATCTTGGAAAACACGAAGCGCATTTTCCCATCCCAAATTTCTTGAGTTATGCCTATGAAAAACGGACGCTGGGCACATATCTACGCATTTCAAGGAATCGAAAAACCAAATGTGGATATTCTTAAGTTTTTTTGTAAAGATAATGGCCGTAATCTTTGCCGAGCGGCCGAGTCCATTGAAAGCTACATGCGGCACGCACGGCACTGGCGTTGGGGAAAACGATATCAAAGACACGCGACCGCAGAAACTTCGTGTCAAAACCAAGTTTTCCTTTATTTATACACATATGGAGTCGAATTTTCAGTTCACATTTTAGTAATGTAGCGATCGGAAAATCATCCCAAGGCTCATTTATAACGGCTGTAGTCCGAGTTGGGTGGTGTTACGGCCGTGGTGCTTAGCGGGTTACGGTCAGCCGCGACCGCTATCGGCGGTGTTGACATGCCGGCGGGACCGGAATGGGGTGACCGCTGACCGCGTTGAACAGTGACCGCTATAGACACGATTCTTAATGGTTACGTCAATGGGAAAAATTCAAGGGACAGGCAAAAACTGACCGCTATGGCCGAGTGACCACTATACAAAGGTGACCGCTAGTACAGGTTTGACTGTATTTCTACTAAAGTAATCGGTACAACAGTCACATAATTATCGTCATGAAACAAAGTAAGAATGTACTAAAATAGTGAAACAAATGAATTCGTTTAGTATCGTGTGGTAGGCACAACGTTAACGATGGGCAAAGTCGTCGCTCTCCGGTACACTGAATGACTAGACTTTTTTGGATCCCGTTTTATAGCCAAACAATTCAATAGTTTTGTTGTCTAACAAAAAGTCGCGGTCTCGGTTAAAGCCATGTTGATTTCCCAAGCGCATGCGGGGTTTTGACTTTAAAAAAACTCAAAGTTTACAGTTCAAAGTTGTCTAACAAAAAGGTGAAGACGTGGTCTCTATAAAATCCTGTTGATTGCCCAAGCACCAGCAGTTTTGGACTTCAAAAACTTCATAGTCAACATGGTTGATTTGGTGGTGGGCGGAGTTAACCAGGATGGTGGGCCGAGTTGACCAGGGCGGTGGGCCGAGTTGACCAAATTTGCGATGGGCCGAGTTGGTAACGGTCCAAGTCGTCCTGATACCCCATACAACACGAGAAGTCATAGCCTGAGATTAAAAATCCCCCCAGCGAAACTGGAAATCACAGAAAGATCCTTTGCAGTAAGAACAGTTGTCAATGGCTTTGAGACTAGCATTGACAGCTACATCAAGACTGTGTTCCATGGAGGAGCTACTAGAGAAAAGCTCCTGATCATGACTGCAGAGATATACAGGAACATCCCTACAGTTAAGGTAAATTCAAAAATAGAGGAACCATCAAGTGACAAATTTATGGTACAGTAGCGAACTTAGGACCCCCCCCCCCCATTACAGTAGAATTATAGCATATTTTTGAACCCTAGATAATTACCGCATGAAACTGCAAAACTTTAGGTCCAACATGCCATTACTTCTATGGAAAAAAAACACGCCACTTACTTAGTGTGCTTTTTTCCGTAGAAGTAATGGTTAAAATTTCTTTGTTTAAGATGGCATAAATGCATCCCAAACTCATCAGTATGGATTGAGTACATGTGCACAAGAAAGAATATGTCTAATAGCACTAAAATTTTAGGTTGGGGGGGGGGGTCATAAATCACTGGCTTTAAAAAATGGTACTTCGTTGGAATTAATGGTAAATCGTCTTTAAACCAGCTGAGATGAGTGCAGTAAAAAGCTCTATATGGACTGTCTGCTGCTAGCCTGGGTACCATCCTACTTGTATGCCGGGGCTCCCACAGTCGCTTCCCTAAGAAGTAGTACTTCTTAGGCAAGCGACTGTGGGAGCCCCGGCATACAAGTAGGATGGTACCCAGGCTAGTCTGCTGCTGCCTCTCTGCTGTTCATTACTTAAAAATTAGCGCTATCTTCTACTCAGAAGAAAACATCCTATAACTGGGATAGTAACGGCAGTGAACCTTAATCCGACACTTGAGTGCATCTTGTAGCCTGTTTTTAACGCCATACCTACGTGTGTGTCACTCTCCCAACCATTGAGATATCGCTGGAAAATTGCGTCTTTAACATCGCTCCCGATTCACCGTGCCCTGCGTATTCTGTTCTAAGCGAAACCTTAATCCGACGCCATGCAACAGTGTAGCTGTTTGCCTGTAATTTTGCTATTCACAACAACACTTTTTCTCAATCCCTTTGTCAAACAACAGACACTTACACTAGTTATCATTGGCATCAAAAGTAACAGTCGGCAGGCCGGTGCACCGCCGGCATCGCTACATCAGATCACGTGGCTTGGGACTATTGAATTTTCAAAGAAGGGGACCACATTCGAATCAGTTACGGCGGGGCATTTCGTTGCAAGAAATATTTGAATATGGAATAATTGAAGAATTTTACGATAATTTTACCATACAGAAAGCTTATTCTGCACTATTCCGAAGTATTCGTCACTAAATTAATTTTGGCGATATACAAGTGTTGCGATCATTTGCCACGTCCACGTACGGACTAGTGGTATCGTCTTCAACAACAACAACAAGTATTCAAAATGGCGGTTTTGTTCGATCAGCCGCTGAATGACCGTAACAAACTCGCTCTGTGCTTAAAAAGAAGGACACTTCTAGGCAAGTGGTTTGTCAGCAACAGACACTTTATTAATTGTTTTTTTTTTATTCGCTGTGACGTTGAATGTATAGCATGAGGATGTAAAGAAGAAATTGTCTATGTTTTGACCACTGTCCTTCCGGAAGCTTCCTCCCACGACATGCCGTACCAGTGTAAAACAGGCTGAAAATTTCATGACCTCATCTCCATGTAACATGTTGACTTCGTTAGCTCACTGTTTCAAGTTTTTATGCTGTATACCTTATTGAGTTTGTAAAGCAATTAAAAGATTTTGCATATCAGTGCTAGATCCTAACAGACAGAGGAGTGTTGAAAAGTGTCGGATTAAGGTTGCGTCAGATTAAGGTTCACTGCCGTTATTATATAACTTATTGTTGTTGTTGTCCTTGTTTTACATCTAATATATCCCTAGACGTGATCTCTTGGTGCTCGTTTTCGCGTGGTTCAGCTCAGAGTCTCTCTAGGTAGTTTGGTCTTGGTGCCTTGTGCTTATGTGAAGCTGGGAGTGTCTTTATTGAGAGCACGTCGAAACGGTGCGTACTCTCAATGTACCGGGAGAGGATTAGGTACATCTGCTTGTTTGCTGCTTCAGAAAGGCCTTCTCTCATTCTGGCTTGGGTGGACGATATCCGTGTCTCTGTTTTCCTCTTCTATGTTGTATGTCTCATGTATGCTGTCAGCTTCTAGCAGCATGTGATGCCGTTTGTTGTCATAGCGAGGGCAGTGGTACAGGTAGTGATTGGTGGTCTCTGAGACGTCACAGTTTGGGCAGTGTGGTGGAACCTCAGGGTTTTTCCAGTTCTGATGCAAGGGTACCGAAGTAACGGGTTCCTCACTAGCCACCCAGTGCCGAACTCGCGGGGAAAGTGGCATCGGCACTCGGGGCCCTGTGCGGAAGGAAACTCCACACAGGAATTCTAGTGCTGAATGGCATGGTTTGATTTGTCGATTTAGAGTTTCCAGTGCTGAAGCCGCCGACACTGGACACCAAGTGTTGACGTAACTTCGGCACTGGAAGCCGCCTCACCTCTCTGTACACCTAGTGCTGAGAAAGGAACCCGTTACTTCGGTACTTTTGCTGTTCTGATATGCATTCAGTCTGGTGTGTCCGCTCACTAGCTGATGACTATGGTATGAGGGTCTAAATTATGGGGAGGGGGGCACAACCAACGTTACCCGCGAAACCAGACATATTCGTCTCTATTCGTTCGTGTTTTTAGAGAATATTTTCATATAAGTGCATCAAATTTCAATATTATCAGAGTATCAAATTACCCTCTTACCTATTGGGACTTCTTCTTTGTTCTCCCTTATCCGTCATTCTGCAGAAACTCCGATTTGTGGAGAATTCCGTGGAGAAACTCCACTGCCTTGAGCAAAGATGTCTCCTCTCAGCGCGGTAGACGTCATGTGACCTATTCAAGCCAATCAGAGTCCAAGGCAGGTTTTATCGGGTTATTTGCGGTCACCAGATCATTGACAGAGGAAGATCTTTAAGAGGGCCTGCAAGGGGGAGTACTAGTGATTACGAATTACACAAAATTTTCGCCGCCTATTACGAATTACGTTAAAGTCTCAGAGCTGATTACGACTTTACGATTTGCGGCTAATGTCCAATCACGAATTACGTTGATTTCTGCGGAGGCTGCCTACGAATTACGAAGTGTAAAACGGCCTGATTACGCCTTACAAAAAAGGGCTTGCAGGCCCTCCTTTATGCACGACAATTGCACACGGTACAATGTATGCCTAATGGTAGCCGCGGCGACTGTTGTAGGGCTTCTCTTGCTTGCAGTTTTTTACAGTGTTAGGGCTACTGTAAAAGACTGCAAGCAAGAGAAGCCCTGCAACAGTCGCCGCGGCTAGCCTAATGGCAAAGTAAAGAAAAGAAATGCGGATTCTTTGACTTGGTCGACCACACAATAGCGATGAGGCATTTTACTTGAGCATGGTGTCCGACCAGGGATCATCCCTTGGCTCGCCAGCTTTCATGAGGGACGGTGCCAGAGGACAAGATACCAAGGGTCGTTGTCCCACACAGAACGTCTTACTGTTACTTGTGGCTTGGCGCAGGGCACCAAGCTTGGTATTCATAGTCCACGTCAACAAACTACCTGGGATCATCGATACTCCGTCGTGGTCATTCGTCGATGATTTGAACGTCATAGAGTCCAGACCCGTATCTCAACCACCCAGAATACAGAACGATCTCGATCAGCTCTCAAGCTGGACAGTTGAAAACAAGATGAAGCTTAACCCAGGCAAATGTAAAGCCATGCACATTTGTTTCTCCCGTAACCCACCGCCGCCACCAGCTCTCAACATCGACGGTCACCTGCTGAAAGTTGTTAAAGTAGCCAAGTGTCTTGGAGTCTCATTCCAAGAAGATCTGAAATGGGACACCCACATCACGGACACTACTAAGAAAGGGAATCAAAGGTTATACTTACTATGTAGACTTCTTGCGTCAATTCAACCTGCCTATACTATAGAAGACCTTCTGACTGTCTATACGTGTTTTGTCCGCGCCGTGTTGGAGTACGCTGCGCCACTATGGCACCCTGGCTTGACAACAAGACAAAGATGCAAGATTGAAAATATCCAGCGTCGAGCAACAAAGATTATTCTGGGCAAGAACTTTACCAACTACTCGTCAGCCTTGAAAGTGCTGAAACTCCAAACACTTGAAGACCGAAGAGTCGCTCTGTGTGCTAAGTTCGCCAAGAAGGTACACAACTCCGATCTGTACAGTCACTGGTTGCCAGAACATAGAGGTAACATTAGCGTCAGGGTGACCAGACAGAACAGAAAGATTGACCAGTTGCCAGCAAGAACCGACCGTTATAAAAAGAGCTCAATCCCATACTTTGTCACACTGTTGAACAACTCTGTATAGTAGGATATCCGTACAGTCCTTTTCTGCCTACAGGTTGTATTTATTGTCCTTGTATTTAGTGTCATTGTATATACTTTACTAGTTTTTAAAAGTAAATAAGCTAGGGTTTTAAACAGTTGCGGCATTATGATTTTAATAAGTAATATGTAATATGTGCACGCAATTCAGCCTGCGGCTGCGATGTGAAACATACCAATTGTACTGTTTATTGTATTTGTGAAATAAACCAATATATATATTCTTTATTGACACAACAAAAAGTACAGGGACTTCTACGAGCCTGCTTCTACAACTAAACTAAAGATCTAACAAAGCTAAATACATGTGTGGATAACGTCATCTTACATAACGTTACAGAGTATATGTATGATGTAACAATAAAGGTTAACTATTCTCTAACGTGTTCTCTAAGATCGAAACATCTAATGTATTTTCCTATTTGAACACTGTATTGGTTATCTCCCCTGAGAGATCCTGAGAATGTAGTTGAATTTATCTATGGGATCTAACGTATTGAAAGGGGTTTATGGAAAACCCTGAGCTGTCTACCTTGCCTATGCTGTCACTTTGCCTGTCTACCTTACCTGTCTACCTTGCCTGTCTAGGACGTCAGGCTACTGAACTCTGGTGTATCCAGGACATGCTCTATCCAGCCTTGTCGTAACTCCTGGATATCCAAGATGTGCTTCTTCCTGTGACGTCATGTACGCTGATTGGTACCGTGTTGCAGTCAATTATGGTGATCGACAGGACCATAAGCAGGAATTATTCACGCCCACGCTTCCATATTTGTTCTCCCCGCGCAGGGTTCGTGTAACTCAGCTGCTGGTTCTTTATAACAAATCTATACAGAGATAGCGACCCTTCGTTGTGCACACGTTACATATGTAAACTGTCCCAGAATGTTATTGGGGATTGATATATCGAATGCAAGTCACCATTCGCAGCGTCGCTAGCAAACGACAGACCTGGATACTAGCGTGTGTTACACAAGATTTCGGCTGGAGGTTAATGACCCCGCACCCCATGGGGTAACGGACTTCCGGGAAGCTGGTGAAAAGCGAGGTTTTTTTAATCTGGAAATCATGGTAGCAGAACACAGTATTTATGATGACGTAGGGATAAGAAATGAGTGCGACAAACAGCTTGCACCACTTGTACACAGCCTAACGTGGATGACACCGGGACATACAAGTTACCGTATGGTACCATAATATGTCGGCTTTGATATCGCATAATTGAGATAAGGAAGGCTGCTCGGTTGGCGTATAAATGCGCGTGACCTTTTCGCTGCCTGCCAGGGTGAGTCGGCTGCAGTTCCGGTGCGCTCCGCAGGAGGCCATTTAAAAGAGGGCGCCATAATGTCAAAAAAACGATAACTTTTTGTACTTTTTGTTATTTTGTACATCGTACCCTATATTTTAACATATTCGTTTCTCGTGCTTTTCTATGGTACCCTACTGTATTTTTATCATCCGCGTCGATGTCAGTCACTTCCGGGTCCTTAACTATAGAAATCCCCATAGGCAAAAAACTGTGTTCTGCTGCCTTATTTAGAGCCTGAAACGCGTCATACAGGCGAATTTTAAAAAAGTCGCTATTTCTTTTGGAAATGGTCGGATATAATTTTCTTGCATTCCTAACGTCCCTCTGAGGTGTTAGAAGTGCAAGAAAAATACTCCCGACCTTTTAAAAAAATTTCCGCACATTATACGTATAAAAAAATTTGGTCGGTTTTTTTCGTGCAAAACCTATGATTTAGAGCCTGAAACGCGTTATACAGGCGAATTTTAACAAAGTCGCTATTTCTTTTGGAAATGGTCGGAAAAAATTTTCTTGCATTCCTAACGTCCCTCTGAGGTGTTAGAAGTGCAAGAAAAATACTCCCGACCTTTTAAAAAAATTTCCGCACATTATACGTATAAAAAAAATTTGGTCGGTTTTTTTCGTGCAAAACCTATGATTTAGAGCCTGAAACGCGTTATACAGGCGAATTTTAACAAAGTCGCTATTTCTTTTGGAAATGGTCGGAAAAAATTTTCTTGCATTCCTAACGTCCCCCTGAGGTGTTAGAAGTGCAAGAAAAATACTCCCGACCTTTTAAAAAAATTTCCGCACATTATACGTATAAAAAAAATTTGGTCGGTTTTTTTCGTGGCAAAACCTATGATTTAGAGCCTGAAACGCGTTATACAGGCGAATTTTAAACAAAGTACGCT
>NW_017804017.1:64161-84485 GCF_001625305.1 Branchiostoma belcheri | reverse complement strand
CCAGAACTCCGATACACAACAAGAAGAAAGAAATTACAAACTTCCTACCCCCAAACAGCAAAAAGCCACGGTTGTAGACCCGTACCCCTCCCCACCGATCGTATGTTTACGTAAGTTTATACGACGTTTTGGCATCCTTACCTGAGAACAAACTGCCCAGAACTTGTCCAAATAGCTGTCCACACTCTGAAGGTGAATTGCTCGATCCTCACCACCTCAAAAATTGCAGATTTCAGACAATTTAACCAAAATGCGTGCGTATACTGGGTATAGCAAACACCAACGCGTCCAGTCGGTGCCTGGTTACGCGGTGCAATCACGTGGTGCGATGTGGCCGATATCCTCTCGGGAGGATAGCAATGCGTTATCACGTCCTCCAGGCCCTTACTTATGCACTTATTGGCATGCCTATATAAGTCCTTTACTATCTGATATTGGTTTTGTAGCCGGCAAATTTACGCTACATTCTCTAGTTGGCCGTCTGTAGTAACGCGCTCCATCTTGTCCGCCATTTTTCCTCACGTGATCCTGGGCGTGTTACGTCACGGCAGCTCGCCACGCCAGCCACGGCTGGGATGGTATGATCATCGCTTATATAGACAGGAGGTATACCTTGAGGTACGGAGGTACTACCTTACACCTATAACAAGCGATGGATCATGCCCGTGATTCTATGCTTATAAGCTATAATCGTGGTCGTAACGGGTGGTTTATGACGGTTGTAAGAAGAGAGAAATACACTTATAGCGCGTTGTTCCTTTTACCAAACTGTTTCTACGTAGTACATACCTAGCATTTGTAACAAAAATTATGTCTCGATCTTCATATAAAGTACATAAGTTGGCAAAGTAAAATGTCGAGTTTCTGATTTTAACCCTGTGCACTCTCGGTGTTCTTAAGTTCTTCGTTCCTTTTTTAGACAAAGCCCGCAGTTTTAGCGTAATAATAAAGTTTCCACACAGCCAAAGAACAAGTGTAAAACCAGCCTAAACTTTAGCCACATTGCCAGGTTACCGCACTAATGGGATTTGCAACAACATTTATTTCAATAGAGTCCGTCAGTCCTCATTATTCTGTTATGGTAACTGAAAAATTGGCGCTTTGTAAACTTTTACTTGCCTCTTGTTGACGCTAAGAGGGTACAAGTTTGTTAATTTTATTCACATTTTTCGAGGATTGGGCAAAAAGTTATAGAACTTATCTCAGCCCTCTCCTCACACATAAAAGGAAACAATAAAACAAAGTAATAACAATAATGATAATAATAATAATAATAAGAAGAAGAAATGACAAAGGTACATAAGTTGTGGACTAAAGAGTTGTGGAAAAATATAGGATTTACGTAGTTACCATTCATGTAGACCTTTGGTGTGCCTGTTGTTAAAAAACTTTTCAAAAGATTTCTTTTGACAAAAGGTTTTCTAATTTACTGGCTTATTGACAATAGTGATTGTGTTATAGAGTTGTTTTTGTTATGTTTCCTGTTATGTTTGTTGACAACACGTTAAGTTACTTACGGTTCCTTAATTGAGATATAAACCATAAATTTACCTGTCTCACGGCCATTCATTACATGTTGCAAACCATCAGTGTTTGAGCTGACGCCACGTCTGGACGCTACTACAGCGGTGAGTGGAAACCTTAACTTGTTACATACTGGTTTATTTTAGCTGTTTATGATGGTTGTAAGATGAGAAAAGCATTTCTAGTGCATTGTTTCTTCTTTTACCAACCTGTTCGCACTATAGTACATACCTAACATTTCGTAACATATTATTATGTCTCGATTCCTCATATAAGTACTTCAATTTAGCAAGGTCTCGGTACATACAGGTAAACATGCCTGTCCTTGGTGCTAAGCACTTTCTACATACAGGTGAACATGCCTGTCCTTGGTGCTAAGCACTATCTACATACAGGTGAACATGCCTGTCCTTGGTGCTGAACACCATCCACATACAGTTGAACATGCCTGTCCTTCCATGTCCTAACCCGAACCCTAACCCAAACCATAACCCAAGATTCAGCAGGATGAATGGGAATGAACCTGAAATTAATTGTTTTGCTACGGAGGCTCTATCAGTTATCAGAGACACAAAGATGACAAACACATTTTTGTGGTACCAAGACTGCAGGTCTATTCAAAAGCTTTAAAAGCAAAATGCACATACACAATTGTACGTAACTAAGAAACTACTTCTCGATGTTAGTTAATGATGGTAGCTATAATTTTTCTTTACGTAGAGATATCTGTAGGTACCTCATAATACCTAACACAGTATGCAGCACCTCTGTATGTTAGATCCTAGATTATAATTTCCTAACAAATACAACACCTGCACATTGTTGGTTACATTAAACCATGTTGATTTGATTATATGGATGACATCCGCGCGCGCATGAATTTTTGGCCGTTTAAAAAAGTTTTCAACTATACTGCAAATCCTACAAATTAAAACAGTTGTAAAATGAGCAAATATGTACCGTACGTTGAAAAAAAACGTTGGAAAACGGTACCAACGTCATAGAATGCCTAAATCAAAAGAAAAAGACGAAAATGTAAAGAAATTAATTTGAAGTGAACACTATTCGCCAAACCATACTCTGTGTCATTTGTTCAACCTTCCAAACCACATAGATTTCTTAATGAAAGCATCTTTTTTGGCCAAACTTTTTTATTCGCACGCTCGCATCAATTTTGGGGTTCGCAGAGGATATCATCCATATAATCAAATCAACCTGGCCTAAGTTGTAGTAAGCAGATTGAGTCTCACTCTCCAGGAAATATTTACATCTCACTAAAGCGCAGTTATTTCAACATTATGGCGTCTTGTCAACCAGCAAACAACGCTCCTTATAACCTACGTAAGAAACATCTAATGAAAATGTCACAGAAAGTTAAATATACTAGCATATATATTAACAAGAAGTCATCCGTAGCCTTAGATAAAAGCAGTATTCCGCTTAATGTTTACAAAGTTAATGTAAGCACGTACTATATAGGCCTGCCAGCAATTAACATAACATCATAATAATTTATCTTTTAAAATGTCTTTTTATTCCACAATGTTTGACAACCAGCCTCACTACACTTACATGTATATTTCCAACCTGTTGCATTTTTGATTTCCTTCACTACTTCTGACGGTTGTCTATTGCAAATATAACGGCTATCATGTCGAACTCAAATCCTTGATAAGCCTTTCAAATTGTTATCCACAAAGCTGTGATGTTTGATCTCTAACATGTTGGACATGTCGGCCACAGAGCTGTGATGTTTGATCTCTAACAGTTTGGACATGTTGGCCACAGAGCTGTGATGTTTGATCTCTAACAGTTTGGACATGTCGGCCACAGAGCTGTGATGTTTGATCTCTAACAGTTTGGACATGTCGGCCACAGAGCTGTGATGTTTGATCTCTAACAGTTTGGACATGTCGGCCACAGAGCTGTGATGTTTGATCTCTAACAGTTTGGACATGTCGGCCACAGAGCTGTGATGTTTGATCTCTAACAGTTTGGACATGTCGGCCACAGAGCTGTGATGTTTGATCTCTAACAGTTTGGACATGTCGGCCACAGAGCTGTGATGTTTGATCTCTAACAGTTTGGACATGTCGGCCACAGAGCTGTGATGTTTGATCTCTAACAGTTTGGACATGTCGGCCACAGAGCTGTGATGTTTGATCTCTAACAGTTTGGACATGTCGGCCACAGAGCTGTGATGTTTGATCTCTAACAGTTTGGACATGTCGGCCACAGAGCTGTGATGTTTGATCTCTAACAGTTTGGACATGTCGGCCACAGAGCTGTGATGTTTGATCTCTAACAGTTTGGACATGTCGGCCACAGAGCTGTGATGTTTGATCTCTAACAGTTTGGACATGTCGGCCACAGAGCTGTGATGTTTGATCTCTAACAGTTTGGACATGTCGGCCACAGAGCTGTGATGTTTGATCTCTAACAGTTTGGACATGTCGGCCACAGAGCTGTGATGTTTGATCTCTAACAGTTTGGACATGTCGGCCACAGAGCTGTGATGTTTGATCTCTAACAGTTTGGACATGTCGGCCACAGAGCTGTGATGTTTGATCTCTAACAGTTTGGACATGTCGGCCACAGAGCTGTGATGTTTGATCTCTAACAGTTTGGACATGTCGGCCACAGAGCTGTGATGTTTGATCTCTAACAGTTTGGACATGTCGGCCACAGAGCTGTGATGTTTGATCTCTAACAGTTTGGACATGTCGGCCACAGAGCTGTGATGTTTGATCTCTAACAGTTTGGACATGTCGGCCACAGAGCTGTGATGTTTGGTCTCTAACAGTTTGGACATGTTGGCCACAGAGCTGTGATGTTTGATCTCTATCAGGTTAGACATGTGGCCACAGAGCTGTGATGTTTGATCTCTAACAGTTTGGACATGTCGGCCACAGAGCTGTGATGTTTGGTCTCTAACAGTTTGGACATGTTGGCCACAGAGCTGTGATGTTTGATCTCTATCAGGTTAGACATGTGGCCACAGAGCTGTGATGTTTGATCTCTAACAGTTTGGACATGTCGGCCACAGAGCTGTGATGTTTGATCTCTAACAGGTTGGACAAGTCGGCCGTCATATTTGACACATTGTGGGGGCAGTAATGGTACCAGGAAGCTCCCTTAACCGGCATTTTTTTTGCTGACGTTTTCTACATATTTGTGTAAATTTTCCGTTTAGTGTTAAATGCTAGGAGACGTTTTTGATTTTTTTGTTTTGTTTCCGATCTTAGAACACGTTTATTACGTGCTTGTTTCGATTTTCTGTCTCTTGGTGTCGAAAATTAGAAAGTTCTTGCAACGTGTCAAAATTTTGTCTTTTTGTGTCAAATATTAGAATACGTTTTCTACGTGTTTGTGTTACAATGTAACAACATAATAAGCATATTTAGTCACGGGTCAGGCATGATTTGGTCTTTTGAAACATCAAAATTTTGTCCAATATACTACTGTGACGTTGATTTGCCTTGATATATGCTGTGGAATTTACGTCAATTTTGTCCTTCTTCTTAATCCAAACAAAATCAGTTCCATAGATAGAGATACATATTTTCATATCAAAATAGCCCTTCTGATTGTCAGCTTTCCTAAGTTTCACCATGGTTTTACTTTTATTTGATTATATTTATATGATATTAAAGAGATCTAAAGAATGAGGGATAGGTTTTGGTGATTGCGAAGGAAGAATTATTTAAAATGAACAGAAATACAAGTGAGTATAGAAGGGAGACAGAGGGAGAGACGAAGAAGGAAAGAGAAACGAAAAAGAAGAGAGACGTGGTCTATCACCTAAGAAAATCACTCATGCTGAGATTTCAAGCCTCGCACAAAAAACACTACTCGGGTTTGGGAGTCACGTTGGCTGCCTTGCCCTTCCCCCAGAGCTCGAACGAGTAGTTGTCAAAACCTGAAATAAAAAAGCGTGTCCAATTAGAGCAAAGAACCAAACTGTGTGATAAGCACAGAAATGCTCATTATAACTGTTGGAGTATGGAGTAGTTAGTATTTGATCAGTGGATCTGCTGGCTTTCAAATCCGTTACTGAATTACGTCACACAGACAATCGAGGTCAACTCTAGACATTAAAAACTACCCATGTCAATGCGCCTTGCTTTTCAGCAGACTTGCTGAATGAATAGGGATTGTTTTAGAGATTGTATCTACCGGCAGATTCTGTACAGTGCCTGGATATCTTACTTACATCACCCTCAGCCATGTTTGAGATAGTATCTACCAAAATTCTGTACAGTGCCTGGATATCTTACTTACATGATCCTCAGACATGTTTGAGACAGTTTCTACCTACAGATTCTGTACAGTGCCTGGATATCTTACCGACACGATCCTCGGCCTGCCCCTTGACGTCACGGCCACGTCTCTTCCTCACCAGGAAGACAGCAACAACCATCAGGAGGACGCCGGCTATCCCCGCAGCTGCCCCGACAGCGATGCCGACAGTGGGCAGGGTGGAGGCTGTGGAACAACACAAAGACGTAATGTTCATACTGTTTACTGTCCTGACTGTTCACTAGTAGACAACATCTGCACAACTGTGACTATTGCCCTGACTATACATTAGTGGACAGCATCTGCACAACTGTCTACTGCCCTTACTGTACTCTAGTGGACAACATCTGCACAACTACCTACTCCTTTGACCGTACACTAGTGAACAGCATCGATCTACACATGCAGAACAGTAGGTCTGCCAGAACAATTATGAACACAAGCTTGCAAATGATAACATGCAACAGCTCTCCGTAGAGAATCATACAGACAATTGTAACAGTGATAAACACAAGAAAATACCATTGCTTCAAGAAAAATTTCACCATGATAAAAAAAATGCCCTAAGTTTTGTCGTTAAAAGGAATCATGAGAAAGAAACGTGGTTCTGAACAAGTTGCATACAACACCGGATTAATATTGATTTATGTCCATGAGAGTTAACTGTCTGGTCTCTTCATAAAAGGAACCACGGCGGTCTGTCACTACGGCATTCTTTCCCATTGCTGGGGGCGTTCGATAAAGTATCGGGTTACAAGACGCAATTTTGGGCTAACCGTAAAACATTTGAAAATAAACAAACTTGTATCGAAGGGAAAATTTTGTTGAAATAAAATAGAATTATTGTCTTTACATGCATTCAATGGTGATTTTTTGTGCTAAATGGATGATTTTTTCGGATTTCGTTTAAAAAGTCGATAATTTTCGGGATTTCGCAGCGCCATATTTTAGCCAATCACCGAGCAAACCTGGCTACACAAATTACGCAAGATCACTGATTTTTAAGTTTTTTGACGACAAGGAATAAGACGAAAAATCGTGCTTTTGGGATTTTTTAATTTCTTACTTTAAGTATAGTTTTTGTCGACAAATAGGTGAAAAAATCGAATTTTTTTGCTTTTTTCGCACTCAATTACCCATAATTCAAAATCAAGCGCATTTTTCAAAAATCCCAAAAGCACGATTTTCGGGACAATCGTGACAGTCATTTTGAGCCGTAAATGGGGTATGTTTGACTTTCCATGTTTTCAGGTTTGAACGAGTTTTGCAGACATGTCATATCGCCCGAAAGTGTGCATTGTGTTATTCATACAAGCGTAAAGAATCATTACAGTATTCAAGGTCACTCAAGGATACGACAGTAGCTTCGCTACATGTTACATGTCCACCAAAAATGATAGCGGACATGTACTGTCCAGGAAACTGTTTGTATCTATAGAAAAGTGTTGTTTTTTATCTGTTGCAATGAACGGAGGTAGAAAGGCTTGTTTTGCCGCTTTATAGTGAAATGGCCGCAGGTGACCCCGAAATAGAACGCGGGTTCGATTCGAATTCCCCAGATCGAACACGATCGAACACAGTTCGGGTTCTATGACATGTGGGAACTTTGCAGCCCAGATTTTACCACCGTGAACGGTGACCAAGAACACACCAAGATGCATAGGATGAAGAGGATGATTAAGTATAATACCTTGTTTTTCTCCTCCCACAACTTTGAAGGGTCCCTGGCTGATGGTGACTGTTTCGTCCGTTTCGCTCGCGCGTCGCACTCGGGCGTCGCTCATGTCAGACACAGCGCGCCTGCGCCGCCTAGCGGAGATGCACCCGTCACTGCACCGCGAGTCCGGGTCGTCCTTGAAGCAGACCACCATGGTGCAGTGGATGTACACCTGACATGGAGGAGAAACAACATCATGAATCTGGTGCACCGCCAGGCTGTTCAAGGTACCCAAACACCAGGGAGTAGCCAAGGATATTCCCGTACAAATGACCTCCAGTCCCAGAGAGCATGAAAGTAGCAACAATGTAGAGACAAATACAGGCTGAAGCATGCTCAAAGATGAAGAGGCCAAACGCTGGACCTTTGCTCATTCGTAACCCTTTCAGATGCAATTCGCAGGCTAGTCTGCTGGCTTGCCGCGTCAGAAGGTAGCTATATATAGGAAGAAATCTTCGACACACTAATAGAGGCTAGGGGTCATCAGAACCAATAGAGAGGTCTACGACCACCGCGTGTGCCAGCACCTAACTCCCGCGGATGATTGATTGATTGATTGATTGATTGATTGATTGCATTAAAGCAGATTTAAGACATCCAGAGACTGCAACATGTATGCATGCACAGTGTACTGTTTAGGACAAACTTTAGACCTACGATATCATCACCTTACACCATGGAAATCAACTTTAAGCTGACAGTTAGTTAACACAGCCCAGAACCAGCCCAAAGGTTACATGTCTCTCTATTTTACCAGGCTGGGAGGTTCAACGTTGGGGAAGTTGAATGACTGGATGGAGTAGTACAAGGCCATGTCGTTAGACAGTGCATTGTTCAGCTGAAGCGTTGTGTCCATGTTGCACCTATAGGAGAGAAATGACTATGAATGCTACATGTGTTATATACTAAAAACAACATGAGGTAAACCATTGGCTGTTCCATACTTTAACACCTCGTTACTTTGATGCAATGAAGTTCTGTGAAGAGTGACGTACCCTTCTTGAATGATGTTGACGCTTGGAGAGGCTTCGGGATCGTCACTTGGCGTGGCGAGGCAGTGGAGGGCGAACAGCTCCAGGTTGTCCAGAGGTGAGTTCACGCTGAGTCCGAAGTGTAGCTGGTCAGACGGGGTCACCTAACCATGGAAAAATAAGGGACAGGAATAACAGACTCGTTGCTTTGGGAGAGGGACAAGTACAGTGAAACATCTGGTTATTGTGTTACATGTAGATACATTCATGACAAAGAAGATTTATCATGAATAAACAAATAAACAAACATCCCTGTTCAGCTGATTTCTGAACAACATGAGGAACCCAGCCTGGACACAGCGGCAGTTCAGATCACAGTTTGCACATGTTTAAGTTTGATGACGTATAGTTTGATGACAGAATTAGATTAGGCAAGAACGAAGGAAGTATCTCACCTGCACAGGGTAGTCGTCTGAGGTGTAGGTATCAGCGAAGTCTGCAGATGGAAACATGTGCATCTCGAAGGTGAACTGGTTTTCCGCGTTCACAACTTGCACGCTGTACAGATAGAGGACAATGTGGGTGATTAGACGGATAGCTGATGGGAAATTATTCATTCTATGCCAATGACACATTCCGATTGAACATAAACATGAGCCCAGAAGCTAGATTCCAATCCATGATTCTGTACTCTAATATTCTGAACTTCTGTATAGAAAATCTGGCGCTATACCTTCTATTATCTGTCAAAAGCGATGCTGAGCTTCCTTTGCTCATACTGCAGTATATATGGATGGTCGTAACAGACCCATCCTGGTCCAGGCGCAGTTGTGCATGTAGTGACATATCTGACGACACTTACCGAGGAGGCGGAATGTTGAAAAGGATGTTCTGATCCTGTGAGACCACGTACTGACGGACGAACTCACACTGGAACTTCTTGCTGAAGGGCGCTCCTCTCATAGCGCCGTTTTCATGCACGACCGGACTGCCGAAGACCTCGTTACTGAAGATGAGTTTCTCTTCTGACGACTATGAAAACAAGGAGAGAAACAAACAAACAGAATCTTACTTAACAAACAGAAAGTCTCTCTTATAAAGGGCAGTCTACCAAGTGTGTAAGTATTTAGTCACATGGACCATTTCGGCACTTTTATATCAACTCATCTATGTGATACTTTTTCCTATGACCGTTCTCCACAGTTCTCTCTATTCTTTTGTATTCTAACATGTAATCACAAGACGTGGTGGGGAAACACAAGTTTTTTCAACAATGCTGACACCAACGCAAGGGACAATACTCATTTTCACCTGATAGAGTGAAGTGAGGAAAGTCGTGTAAAGTGCCTTTCCGAAAGGGCACAAGATCGGTGGCATGTCAGGACTAGAACCCGGGACCTCTTGGTTCCGAGTCAAGCACTCTGCCGTTACGCCACACGACCCCACAACCGTTCTCTATATTCCAGACAACTACTTACCTCCTGTGTCGTCCCGCACTCCTGCAGACCGGTCCGAAGAGTCACCACCGGGGGATCCGTCTCGCTAATTGTCGAACGGCAGTTCTCGTCCACCAGGTGCAAGCTTTCCACATCTACCTCTGTTAGCGCTGCAATAGGGAAGGTCACGCTCATGTGGTCCTGATGGCAGTCCACGTTCACGATAACTTCAGCTGAAAAATGGTTTATGCATCTGGGTGAGTATATAATGTCCATACACCACCTCGTATAGAGGAAGTTCCACACTGAAAGCTTCTTTCCTAGAACAACATCACTATGGAACAAGCTACCACGTGATTATTTCTCATACGGTATAACCTTAAACTTTTCAAGTCTACTGTTAACAAACACCTGTCCTCACTGGCTGTACAGTAACCCAAAACATTTAAGTGGCTCCCATGAGCCTTGTTTTGTGGTGAATCATGAAGTAAATAAAAAGAAAATAACTGTCACAGTGCAGTCAATCCAGTCCTTGTTAGACGGCCTGCCAAGAGAATTAATATATTCACAATGACCAGTTCTAAGAATCCATGTCAGAAGCACAATAAGAAGTGTTTTCTGCTGCATGTCATTTCAGTAGGATGGAGGAAGCTGTAGACCTACTAACTACTAATTGTAAGCCTCTCTCCACCCATGCTGTAACTTACTACATGTTCATGTAAACGTCTCTCCACCCGTACGATCGCACCGACCTACCTGTTGTCTCTGTCCCACTGATCTCTCCTATTTGCTCGTCGTCCTGTCCAAACGCAGTCAGGGTGAAGTTGTACTCTGTATTCGCCCACAGTCCGCGTACGATGGCCGTGGTGTCGCCCGGTGCTGGCGGGGGAGACAGGTCCTGGTACGAAGCCCCGGCATGGCGGTAACGGAGTCGGTATCGTGTTACATCCAGGTCAGCAGACGCCGTCCAGGACACGGTCATTCGGTCCATCTCGATATCGGAGAAGGTCAAGTCAGACAAACCTGGAAAGGTAGTGAAAGGTAGATACCTTTTTGGTCACTCAATGTACGCACGCTTGGAACACATTTCAGACTACTTCTGTGTGAAACAAGCACTGCAAATACTACAGCTTCAAATTTGAAGATTGAAAGAAAAACATTTAAGTTACCAGTTTCACAGGTGGTTCCTCCCCATCCATCCGCACACTCACAGGTGTAGGACTCTCCACTTCTGGTACACACTCCACCATTCTGGCAAGGGTTGGGGTCGCAGTGGTCTGTGGCAACACAGGTCAGAAACAGTGTGGCGAAAACATTATAATCTTACATTTGTTGTCATTCCCTGCTGCAAAGAAGGACAAATGAAAGGAAAATGTAACATACCGATTTCACAGTTGGTTCCTCCCCATCCATCCACACATTCACAGGTGTAGGACTCTCCAGCACTGGTGCACACTCCACCATTCTGGCAAGGGTTCGGGTCACAGAAGTCTGGCAACACAGGTCAGAAACAGTGTGGGGAAAAAGTTTTAATCTGACACACACAAATTTGCGGTCATTCCGTGCTGAAAAGAAGGAGACACGAAAAGAAATGAAAGGAAACTCACCAGTTTCACAGTTACTTCCTCCCCATCCATCCACACACTCACAGGTGTAGGAATCTCCAGTATTGTTACACACACCACCATTCTGGCACGGGTTCGGGTCACAGAAGTCTAGCAACACAGGTGAGAAACAGTGTTGGGAAACATGGTAAACATTCCTTAAGAATGTTGCATATCTAGCAGCACTTTTCTTTGAAATGGTCTTCGAGATATCATGGAAAGTGAAGTCAGACAAAGTTGTAAATGTAGTTACAACGATAGCAACATATTTTCTCTGTGTGAAAAAAAAAGCGCTGAGAATACAATAGTATCAGTCACAGAAGCCTACAACATTTGCCGGGAAACAGTTATCTCCAAGCAGATCATACGGTGGTAAGGTAGTATACATTGGCCATCGGTGGCTAATGGACACTCATTTGGCCAATACCGCTGGCTAATGGACATTCCTCTGGTCAATATGGATACTGCGTTGCCACCGAATGATCTTCTCGGAGATTTTTCTTTTATTCCGACATGTAATTACCAGACGTGGTGACGACACACTCAAGTTTTTTTCAACTTATATTAATGCCGCCAACAACACAGGGGACAAATACATGACATGACAGGACAATACTAATATGCACCTAAGCTAAGTGAGGAAAGTCGTGTAAAGTGCCTTAATATGATTCTCCTGTCCTTTACCTGATGAGGGTTCGTAGAAGAACAGTTCCCTGACATTTGGCTGCCAGCCCCCGTGGGTCCGTGTGATCAGGAATCTCCAGTACCGCGCTGTCACATGGAAACCGCCAAACTCCTGGCGCCGGGTCGTCCTTCCCTGCACGTCAGTAACGGTCACCACGTCTTCCCAGTCGTACGGACTCGCAGAGAGCGACTTCTGCAACGTGAAGTCTGCAATGTCCCAGCTGCCGCCTCCGTTGTTAATGAGTGCGATGCCGATCAGAGTTTGGGGCGCGGTGAAGTCCAGTACGATGTTCCAGTTGTTGTAGCCATACGCCAAACCTTGTGGGTTCCAGAAGGTACCAATGTCCCCATCCAAGACTTTGGCAGCGTCCCACGTTATTCCACCGCTGACCCACGGTGTGCCGGAGGACTCCACGATCCATGACGGATCTCGCACCAGCTCTTGGGTAACTATGTCAACGATACAAGGAAGCCATTCGCACGTAAACAATATACACGTGTGGGACACATACCTGTTTCATCTGTTTTCTATAAGGCAAATAGAATCGCCCATGTTTATATGTGATTGACCGGTGCAATAGCTCAATTGGTAGAGTGCTCGCTTTGTAACCGGGAGGTCGTGAGTTCAAACCCCGGCCGGGTCATACCAAAGACTTTAAAAATGGTACACACTTCTTTCTCTGCTTAGCACTCAGCACAAATGAGAAAGAGTGTGGGAAGGTCAAACACACAGCACTACCAGCGGACTAGCCCCCTGCTTTAGTGCCTTGCACAATTGTGTGTCGCCCAAGGGCTACGGAAATGGACATGGGCACCAAAACCCTATGCTCTGTATAGAGCACGGGTAGACCTTTTTATTTGTGATAAAAAAGCAATGTAAAGAGGTATCCTATATACCGAAACAGTTGACTCCGTCCCCGCCATAACCGTCGTTACAGGTACAGTTGAAACCGCCGATGAAGTTGGCACAGGTAGCGAGAGGGTGACAGTTGTGCGTGCCATCCGCACATTCATCGACATCTGTGGACACAAGCAACAAAAATTACCAGCGCCAACTAACTCTGTTAGATTTTGGCCCGGTTCAGAAAGCTGTGGAAGCGAAGCAAAATTCGGGTAAATATTGCAAACCTCGCATCTGGTCCACGTGCCCCACGTTCCTTCGGATTCGGCTAAACTACAATCAGTGGTGGATGATTAAAAACGCAAGGTCGCCTCATATCAATGTCAGAGGTCAGCCACCTGCTTGCTGGTGCCCCCCGCCCAGCGTACCTGGGCCTAATGCCGACGTGGTCCTGCCCGACGCGGTAAAGCTCGTCATAGAATGGGCACAATATTTGGTCATTACTGCTCTTTAAGTTGCTGCCTCGTCCGTTTTAGTATTGCATATAAATAAAGAAATATCACCCCATAGTGACTCCGGCGGAGTCACATTGCGTTCAAACTGAAGTCAGAATGCGTTGAAACCGGTTTAAAACTACAACCCGAGGTGGTTTGGAATCGAAGTGCTTTCAATGCGATTTGGAGCGTTCAGATGGGGCCACTTAAATTCGGCTTCTGTAGAATCTGGATCCAATGCGCTTCCAGCGCTTTCGTCTGAACAAGGCTTTTGTTTCGTAATATGGAATTCAATAGGTTCACATATGGTCTGCTCTATTGCTCAAATATATACATATATGGTGACAGGAGTCCAAATCCTTCCGGATATAAAATTGCAACATGATGTAACCCAACACTAGTTACCATGGTGACAGACGTCTGGATCAGGTCATTGACCTTATTTGTTTGGAGAAGAAGAAGAGAAAGAAGAAACAGAGCAAAAACAATATGTTTTCCTTCTGCGAAGGTAAAATGATAATGTATTTTATTTTTTTAATCTGACAGTTTAATGTTTTACTAATATACAGATGTTCTTAGAGATGCTCTTACCTGTACAGGTGAATCCGTCCCCGTAGTAACCGTCGTTACAGGCACAGGTAAATGCGTCGGGGGTGATGGTACAGGTTGCGTCTGCGCTGCAGTTATGCGTGCCATCCAGACATTCACTTTCATCTGTGGACATTAACAAAAAATATCTACGCTGCAATTTGACTAAGACAATATGTTGTGTGATCCTTTACTCTAGTCCGGGGAAACAAGAAATGGAAGACCTTATGGCTTCCAGCTCAAGATGAAGGAAAAATATCCTACTCGAACACACAGAGCGTACTAAAAGACATAACCTTCTAGGTGAAGGCAAACATTCGTTATCATTATGTTACTAGTAATATTTTAAGGAAATATATCTCACACCCATTTTCACAGTATCTCATGATCATCCCATCACATTAATAACTTGAAATGAAATATATTCTCTCAAATATCACTAGCTGAACAGAGTTGCGTGAGCGCTGCAGTTACGCGTCCCCCTCAGTATCCCTGTGTCACCTGTGTCAATGCAACAAATACTAACCTCGGTCACAGTTGCGTCCTGTCCAGCCGCTCTCACAGGTGCAGATGTAGCCTTCGTCACCATCGGTACAGTTACCGTATACACACGGGGAGCCATCACACGTAGTAGAAACTGGAAATAAGGATATAATTACGTCAGAGATTTGTACATGAAGGTGGGCATTTTAGCCCTCGGGGAAAACATGTATGTACCGGCTTCGTGCTAAAGACGAAGGGATAATATCGCAGGGACTGCAAATGTGGGAAGTGGTGTGCTGCACGTGGGTCGTTCATTTCTTTGCTCTTCCCTTGGACTTCTCAACCTTCGTAAACATTGGAATGCTAACGGTGAAGGAAAAATATATGCATATGCGTAGATTCTACATGCTTATGTAATGGAAGTAAATTCTGTGATCGGATCTATCAAACATGAAACTTGTTTTCTTCTTTTTTTGCCAAAATGCCTCTGTGTTGGGTACCGATACCAAGGATGCGGCCTCACCTGCACACAGGGCGTACATGTTTTCGTAGGACACTCCATTCAGGTGGGACCTGCCAGTGTCGTAGTCCGTTCCGAAGGCGCCGATATTATTAAAATAGTTATGCATGTACACAAAGGTGTCATCGAGCGCCTCGCAGTTATTGCCGTACTCGTGAATGATTCTACACATTTTATCTTGGAGGATCCTGAGGGTCTCACACACGCCGAAAGGGTCCCTGGAAAACGTGATGCAGCCTGTGGTCCAGTGATAGGTACAGCCAGAAGTAGGACCTGTGTAGTAGCACGGGTAGCTCATCCTTGCCATTTGACAGGTGGTCTGGACGTTTGCGTTTGTCATAGGTCCGATTGCACGAACCTTATAAAAGGCCCAATTGTCGTGTGTGTCCAGGTACACCTCTGGGGCTGGAAAGAGTGAAAAATATTGTTATCAAAGTTCAAATTTTTGATCGTCGATCGTCGCAAAGATATGGTGGAATTTCCAACCGAAGTCAGGTACTAACTTTCACCTTGAAGATGAAAGACTTTCTTCTAAATCAGTTCAATATAAATTTTATGGATCACCATTCATAAATACTGAAATATATACTGAGATACTGACCTATATCACAGTTGGTTCCTTCCCAGCGGTTCTGACAGGTACAGATGTAGCCTTCGTCACCATCAGTACAGGTTCCGTGTTCACCGCACGGGGACGCTTCACACGTTACTGGAAATAAAATCGACAATTTCATGCCTTCAACCGTGGGAGGAAAGATAATACCCTATCCGAACACTCGAATGCCCCCCAAAACATTTGAGGGCATTTGAGACAATTTTATGAGGACGTTTCATGTCTAACATCCGGATGACATCCCTGTCTAACTTTCTAAGATACACAACTTAAAATGAAATCTTCTCTCTTGAATATCTCCAGCTGAAGAAATAAAGCTTATTTGTGTCACTCACTCACTCAGCTCCACATGGGGCCCTCAAGGGGGCGTAGCGCCTCTGACTATGGTCCTCCAGGTCTGCCTGTCTATGACTGCCGCCCAGGCGGTGGTGATGTCCAGTCCTCAGCAGCCTGGAGATCGGTGGACAGCATGTTTTTGTGTCAACATAACAAAAACTAACCTTGATCACAGTAGGGTCCTCCCCAGCCGCTGTCACAGGTACAAGTGTAGTTCACCATGCCCCCGACAACATCAGTACAGTTTCCGTGCTCACAAGGGGAGTCCTCACACGAAGTAGCGACTGGAAGTGGGAAATAGCGTCAGGGTTTTGTACATCAAAGTGGGCATTTTTCTCAACTCTCGGGAATACAACCTTATGATATATCAAAAATATCAAATATATAAAAAATATATATAGAGAGAGAGGGGTTTAATACTTATGACAATGGAAAACAGTCTAATCTAATCTAACATGAAAGATTTTTCCTTTTGATTGCCTAGCTGCTTTTGTCGTAACCTGCGCACAGGGCGTACATGTTCTTGTAGTCCGCTACTGGCAGGGCGCGGGTGTTAGCGTCGCAGCCTATTCCGAAAGCGCTGTCACGACTGTACCAACTAGGTTTGTACATGTACACAAATGTGTTAATGTAACAAATACTAACTTCGGTCACAGTTGGTTCCTGTCCAGCCGTTCTCACAGTCACAGGTGTAGCCTTCGTTACCAGCGATACAGGTTCCGCGCACACATGGTGAGTCATCACACGTAGTACGAACTGGAAATAAGGAGATAACGTTATTTTAGAGTTTTGTAGGTCAAGATGGGTAGTTTTTTCAAACTCACCTGCATAGGCTTCGAGCTCGAGTCACGATTCTCGATGCTTATGTCAATGGAAAAAATTGCCTAATTAACATGAAAGTCTTTTATTTGCTAAAATGCCTCTGTCTTGTGGTACGATATCGAGCCTGCAGCCTCACCTGCACACAGGGCGTACGCGTTGGTGTGGTCCGCTCCATACAGGTTCCAAGTGTTGGTGTCGTAGTCCACTCCCCAGGCGCTGTCATCACCACGACCACCCCAACAGGGATAGCAGTACACAAAGGTGTCATCAAGGGGCTGACAGTGCCGAGAGTCGTCATGTCCACACAGTTTTTTGGAGAGGACCCAGTGGGTGTTACATAAGGAATTACCATGGTTGTACGTGATGCAGCCTGGGGACCAGTGGTCGTTCGCACACCCACCATAACCTGACTGGTAGCACGGGTAACTCATTCCTGCCGCGTTACATGTCGCCTTCGTGCCAGTATTGGTCAAGTTGGCTGTTGCAAGAACCTTATAAAAGGCCCAGTTGGATTGAGTGGCCAGGTACACCTGTTGTTCTGAAAAGGGTGAAAAATCTTGTCATCAGCAGTTCATGATTTTTGTCATCAGTCCCGTCGAACGGGCCTTGTGGAATTCCCAACCATCCAATGGGGTAGGGTACTCACTTTGACCTTGAAGATGCCAGATTTTAAAAAAATCACAGTACCCTTCCTGGTTTGACCTTGGCACTTGATGTGGTACACTACTCCACACCTGTTTTCCTTTTGAGTTTTGTCTTTCGTGTGGGTCTGAAGCGTGCGGGTGGGTCTGAAGCAGGTCTTAAAACCGTACTTGTTGAAGGGCCTCAGAGGTACCCTTGGAATATGGTAAGACTACTAGTCCCCTATTGGGTTTTGAAGAAGAGGACTGAGACGGGGGGGGGGCGACACAAGTTATCTGGCACGTATGACCCGCTACTACGGTCACGTGTATCTGACGTCACGTTCCAAGAGTAGACGGGTCCATTCCGTGAGCAAGGTTGATGGAGTCAACCGAAAATTTTGGTAAGTCCCTGTAATCTAAGTGTTGGAAGTTAAAGCTTAGTCTTTATTTGATAATGACTTGTACCAACACAGATGAACTTTCATGCTAACCTAATAATCCTAGTTAGAAACCAGTATGGGAGAAAAGCCACACCTCGAGTACGTTAAAAATAACTCACCACACATTGAAAACAGTACGAGTCCGCTCCGGTGTAAGTGGATTTAAACTTACAGTGCAAAACTGATGTGCAGTGCCTAAAGGCAGTGTACGAGTTGTGTGAAGCAAACAAGATGCTAACATTACTTTTATTAGGAAAAATTTAAGGAATTAATAAAAATTGCATTGCGTTGTGAAATCAAAACCACAGCATACCTAAGACCGAAATACATGGAAAACTGCTATAATAATGATATAATTTCCTGTTTAGTCCTATTCTACATAATTTTCACCTTATTGTTCATCTCTGCCTAAACTACCTACATGCCCAAAATCCATATGGAATCGTCTACCCAGTTCAATTACAGGGTCGAGAACCTTAAAGAAAACCTACCTTGACCAGTCACGCTGGTGGCCATAACCACGAGGACGAGCAGTCCCACGGGTAGTGACACACGCGGGTCCATCCTGTCTCCAGATGTCCGGTAGGTCACCTGGAATAAAAGAACTGAAAATGAAACATTGGTCTGTTTTACCTGGATCCTTCCAGTTTACCCACGAGCATGTTGCAGGCGATGATGTCCATGCATGCGCACGTATGTACATTTGTGTGTGTGCGCGCGCGCGCGCGTGTGTGCGTGTGTGTACATACGGGCATGTGTGTGTGTGTGCGCGCGCGCGCGTGTGTGTGTGTGTGCTGGCATGCGTGTGTGTGTGTGCGTACGTGTGTATGTGTGTGTATGTGTGTGTGCGCGCGTTTGTGTATGTGTGCATGTGTGCGCGTGTGTATGTGCGTGTGTGTGTGTGCATGTGCGTGCGTGCGTGTCTATGTGTGCGTGCGTTTGCATGCATGTGTTTGCTTGAGCGCATATTCGTTTGTGTGTGTCTTTGTGTGATTGTGTGTGTATTTGTGTGTGTGTATTTGTGTGTGTGTGCGCGCGTTTGTGTGTGTATGTGTGTGTGCGCGCGCGTTTGTGTGTGTGTGTGTGTGGTAGTTCACGTAAATGCCGCCAGGGGCGCTCTGGTCTTATTTACGAACATAAAAAATTGACGCGACCTCACCCGTCGAAGGGGACAGTCTACCAATTCCAAGCCCAATTAGGCATAGACTTGCATTGTAAACATACCAGAAATAAGCCGACAAAAACTACCTGAGTATTCAACTATGAAAAGTCACATTGACAGGGTAGTCCAACATCCTATTTGTTCATTTAGTCCAGCGATACATAGTACGAAAAATCAAAACAATGAGAGAATGACCTCTGACCCGTATGGAGAGCACCAAAACACAACAATAACGGATTTGTTTTAGAGCTCTAACAAGCAGCCAAAACAAGACTCAAAGCCAGTTTTTTCAACAAAACAAAAAGAGAAATTACTCTCCAGCTGGAAAATACCAGCATGTATCAACACATACAAAAAAGATGTTTTCAGTGGGTTTGGATGCGATTATGAAATAGACTCAACATACCAGAAATAAGCTGTCAAAAACTACCTACCTGAGTATTCAACTATGGAAAAGTCACATTGACAGGGTGGTCCAACATCCAAATTGTCCATTTAGTCCAAAAATTTCACGTTCTGACCAGCGATACATAGTACGAAAAATCAAAACAGTGAGATAATGACCTCTGACCCCTATGGAGAGCACCAAAACACAACAATATGGGATTTGTTTTAGAGCTCTAACAAGCAGCCAAAACAAGACTCAAAGCCAGTTTTTTCAACAAAACAAAAAGAGAAATTACTCTCCAGCTGGAAAATACCAGCATGTATCAACACATACAAAAAAGTTACTCAAGCAACTGGATATGATTTTGAAAACGTCAGACGTTTCAGCTAGTATCCACTAGCTTTCGTCAGTGACTGAGAGACCAGAGGGGAAAGCAGGTTTATAAGTACAACCTGTTGATTGATATGCAAATAAAGTGAAGACAAATTTTGGGAAGTACAAAAAAAGGAACAAAAGTCAGACAAGTCAAGACAAGATGATGACAAATTAGTCTAGAAAGCTCCTGTTATACAGAACAGGAGCTTAAGTGTTGTCTGTCCGTCGGGGCTGGGAGTGCCAAATCCCAAGTGACCGGAAAGATCGACCGTACGCCCCCTTCCTGTTGAGGTGGGGCAGTTATGTAGCAGTTTCTCTGTATCATAAAACAGTGATCCACATCTAGTCTGAGTGACTTGCTTCAGGATATCAAGTCAATGAAGAATACTATCTATTAGGTATTT
>NW_017804017.1:55491-64141 GCF_001625305.1 Branchiostoma belcheri | reverse complement strand
TCAGACAAGTCAAGACAAGATGATGCAAATTAGTCTGAAAGCTCCTGTTATACAGAACAGGAGCTTAAGTGTTGTCTGTCCTCGGGGCTGGGAGTGCCAAATCCCAAGTGCCGGAAAGATCGACCCGTAGCCCCCCTTCCCTGTTGAGGGTGGGGTTGTACATTCTTTCATATAAATCAGTTGCTTGAGTAACTGTTTTTTGGCGTATCGTATTACCTGGATGTCTAACCTTCATCGACACATCAAAGTACATTTTTAAATAAGGGGTCATTTTTTTAACCATGGCTGCATGGAAAAAACGAATTTTCCCAGGGTAACGGCTTAGTACTCGAAGAAGCTCAGAACCTAGTGTTTCCAAAATTTGAATTTAATCAAAATCGATGCGATAAGTTTATCGCTATCTTCGATGGCCCGAACACACCCACAACGCATATAGAACGTACCATCCCGGCGGTCAGGCGAAAACGCCACATAATCATCCGCGCGGACTAATGCCAGGAAGTCTTCGCTGGACCACCAACATTACGCCACCTATAAAGGCTACAACTAACAGGCTTTTCAGGAAATACAAATATATGTACACAGATATTACGATTCCAGGGATATCGCGGCCAAAACATACCGTTCAAAGTCACGTTTCCGGCGATTTACTGCGCACTTACTTAGACTCTGGTCAGAATTAAACTCCGATCCGGAACCTTAAGAGCTCTAACAAGCAGCCAAAACAAGATCTTAGACTAAAAGCCATTTTTTTCAACAAAACAAAAAGATAAATTACTCTCCAGCTGGAAAATACCAGGCTGAGCATTTATCAACACATACCAAAAAAAAGGATGTTTTCAGTGGATTTGGATGCGATTATGAAATAGACTTGCAGAAACAAACTGGGCCTTCTGGGCAGGCGCAATTCGGTGACCTTTGCCCTGTCATGGTCCCGAACTTGACGTTTGAATGATGACATCATCAAGAAAAATTGGAGCCGAGGAACTGGCCTGTATTGGCCCTGGAGCCATAATTGCATCCAAACCCACTGAAACATCCTTTTGGGGGCATTTTGGAAAGATATGTTTACAATGTCTGTCAGCACAAGTATGGCACTGATAGACACAGAAATGGCTTAACAGTAGCAATATGTCTGAAGACAAAAAATGGTGAAAACAGACAAAAAAAAACAATGCCAAACACTGGTCAGTCGGTAGAGAAACTTGGTTTGTCCTGTCCGGAACACAAATTTCCTAATTAAAAGATGAAAATTAACTTTTGGGGGCATTTTGGAAAGGTGTATTATACCCAAAATGGCTGCAATATGAACTGGCAATGTGTTCTGAAACATTCCTGCCCATATTACATTCCCAACTGGGTCTCAAATCGTAAAGCGATTTAATCAGGCGAAGTAACTCCATGTCTGCTAAGGCGAATAATCTACAATCAATACACAAGCTACAGGGGGCGTCGGTTTTACACGCAGACCTCCCGCTGGTCGGTCGTACCACTACCTTGGAGGTGGCAAAATGACTGTCGTAAAATGACTGGGGTCGGTAAAACCCTTATTAGCCGGCCTGTGGATCGGAGAATGGTAACCAGGCTAGTAACCTGGGACCGATTAAACGTCTCTAAGCCGGAATGTGGAGAATGGTAACCAGGCTAGTAACCTGGGACCGGTTAAACGTCTCTAAGCCGGAATGTGGAGAATGGTAACCAGGCTAGTAAACTGGGACCGGTTAAACGTCTCTAAGCCGGAATGTGGAGAATGGTAACCAGGCTAGTAAACTGGGACCGGTTAAACGTCTCTAAGCCGGAATGTGGAGAATGGTAACCAGGCTAGTAAACTGGGACCGGTTAAACGTCTCTAAGCCGGAATGTGGAGAATGGTAACCAGGCTAGTAAACTGGGACCAGTTAAACGTCTCTAAGCCGGAATGTGGAGAATGGTAACCAGGCTAGTAAACTGGGACCGGTTAAACGTCTCTAAGCCGGAATGTGGAGAATGGTAACCTGGATAGTAAACTGGGACCGGTTAAACGTCTCTAAGCCGGAATGTGGAGAATGGTAACCAGGCTAGTAAACTGGGACCGGTTAAACGTCCCTAAGCCGGAATGTGGAGAATGGTAACCTGGCTAGTAACCTGGGACAGGTTAAATGTCTCTAAGCCGGAATATGGAGAATGGTAACCAGGCTAGTAAACTGGGACAGGTTAAACGTCTCTAAGCCGGAATGTGGAGAATGGTAACCAGGCTAGCATGACAACGGCCGTTCTGGCGGTAAAAAAAAATACATTTCAAGAGAGTCGATCAATTGCTGATACTTTGATGTGTAAATATTCACACTTGGAATTGAAGTTTTAGAACTGCCTCAGCTCAGATGCACAATCGCTGCTTTTCTCTCATTCGGACGGACGGAGTGTTGTAATCGGCTGATTTTTCATGTTCGCAGTCAAAACACTGGGTTCTCTTTGTGTAATCGGCACGCAATTTTATACGCCGTCTGCGGGCATGCCCGTGTTGATGCACGAATGTGTATTTTTGCCGTTGCTGCTTTCGCGGTCAATGTAATATCGCAGACGCACCCCTACAATTACGAGGCGAATTGGAATGGTCCAGAAAAACGCGTTGTTTGGAATAGCAGTGGGGGGGGGTAAAAGTTCATGCAGATACGGGGTGGCTTTTATAAGTGGTTCCAGATGTTTTTGCCCATGGTTAAGAGATGCCAAGTTTTTTGGAAGATGTTCGCAGCCAAAACGCATTCTTCCGTACGTCGCATTTTTGTGTAATTTCGCATGTGGTGTGGCATTATGTCCGGGATGATGCACGTCTTTTTATTTTTACCGTAGCTGTTTTGATATTGGAGTAAATGGTTATTTTCGAAACATCCCCATGTCGTTGAAATGTTGTCGTCCGTTTATGTCACCGGTAGTAAGTCGCGGCGGGGCTGATGGGGCGGAAATGTGGGGTGGTCAGAGGTCAACATTAGGAAATGTTAATACCGATGACGTAATCCTATCGATTTCAAACTGGTCGGGTGTGGCGACCTAGTGGCGGCGTGTATTTAGTCACGTAGCAACTGGCCGGTCGTCCTAGCAACGACACATGGCCAATATTTTTGGGTTGGGCCGCTCCATAGTGTTAGTGGAGCAGCTCTTTGTAAACATGGACAATATTTTTGAGCAACCCATCAATGTGTTCTGCCTCGTGGTCGGATGTGGTCTGGGGCTGGTAAACCGCACATACAGTACTAGTAGATCGGGTAATTTTATGATTTGCTAGTTGTAAAGGCGTCGTGTAGTATGAGCCGGTATATGAAGAAGTAGCCTGTGTTACACAATCATGCTTTCGGCCGGATTGATGTGCAACTGTTACTAATTGCAGGGACTGCGCTAATGCCGACCAGTCGCGCTGTCCTGATACACCGCGAATGTGCGAGTGTTCCCTGTAGACAGTCCCGGGAGTCATTTTTTTCGCACATTCCAGGAGCCAAACCAAAATACGTTCATGAACCGAGTCAAAAAAAACGAAACGTGAAAATCGGATGATCGGACCTGATGTACATTTCTCTTTCTGTAGATTGTACACACAATACAAACATCTTTAGATAATCTGGCCATGGCAGGTAAAAAAAAAGTAACCCTGAATCATACTAGATTAGCGTAAATGCATGTTTATGCGTTCAAAACAAGAAAATAATTTGTTTCCCGGTATTAATCTCTTGAAACACGGCGCTGAATATTTACGCAAAAATATTTCGGGCATCGCGCGCCCTTCCCCGTTGTTTAGACTGTATGCAAATCTCGCGTCACGTGTCGGCATTTCGGATCTCTGATTGGTTGTTGCGTCTTAAGATGACTGAGCCGACGCGCGTTTAAACAATTTTTCTTTGTTCGATTTATCACACTTCACAGAGAATTGTCGCCAATGGCTACTTCTTTTTGTTGCAATATATAATACTTCACGGAGAATTGTCACCTATGGCTTCTTGTTTAGATTCGGCTCGCAAAGATGTTCACTTCTCTGCTGTCGTGGGGAGTACTAGTTGAGCAGAGCGTTTATATTGACATGTGTCAACAATGTATTGTCAAAAGAGGATCTGGATTACACGCAATTACCGCAACAATGTTTGAGGTTCAAAAGGTTAATGCTATGATTTTAAGGCTGCATTTCAAAGCAACAGCCCTAAGGCGCCCGGGAACGAAAATAGATGCACGCGGAAAAGTCGAAACCGTCTGTCGACATGAAATATGCATGGGGAAAACTAAGCTAACAATTATAAAACGGAACACGCTCACGATTATAAGACAGTGGCAAAATAATCCTGAACACGCCCACTTTTAACCCCGAGCATTAAGGGTCACTAAGGTATAACCCCCTGACAATGTTGTTGAAGAGCCTTCCATGTATGGCATAGTTTGCAACACGCGCACGTTGTTTTTTTTTTGGCAACACGTAGGTTTCCTACTTGTTGCGTAAGATACATTCTTCAATGGGTTCAGGCTTTGTCAGAAGCACACCATGCAAATCCATCTACATTTGTGGTGTGTGTGTATGTGTGTACATGTGTGTTTGTGTGTGTGTGTGTGTGTGTGTGTGTGTGTGTGTGTGTGTGTGTGTGTGTGTGTGTGTGTGTGTGTGTGTGTGTGTGTGTGTGTGTGTGTGTGTGTGTGTGTGTGTGTGTGTGTGTGTGTGTGTGTGTGTGGACACTGCTTGGATTGGATACTGCCTTGCCACCGTAGGATCTACTTGGAGATCGGCAGTTCTCGTCAATTCCGCCGGTGGCGCACATGTATCATTTTACAACAGCAGGAGCGGTGCGACCTCGCCCGTTGAAGGACACCTTTAGCCCGAGGACGTTTTACCGGTTCCAGCCAATTCAAGTGTACTGAGGCGAAAAATCTACAATCCAACCACTAAACTACATGGGAGCGTCCGTTTTACACGTGAAAGGGAGTGTCGTGCACTACTTGGGAAGTGGCGTGCATACTGAACCGTCCATTAAAATGCCCGTCGTAGGCGACCGTCACGGGCAGAAAAAAGCTGTCCTACGACTTCGGAAATTTATGTAGGTTTGTCCTTCTATACATCGGGCCTAAAGAATACGATAGTACAGCTTGGAAGTGTTGCATGCACACCCTAACGTTGACGTCGTCGTCACGTCCTACAGGTTGGCGCTTAAACAGACCACAAAGTCGGCTCAGCCTCAACACGCGCTCCCTGTCCGGGGGCAGCACAACAGACTGCGACATGCTAGCCGGGTTGCGAGACCACCGCAGGCTCGCTCCCCGGTATCTCCTACGGCGCTGGGAGTACTGCCCGCCCGCCCAGGTCCAGTAACTAGCGCACGATGGGGTAATTTACGAGGAAGGTTTCAATTAGTCCATTAACTAGCGCACGATGGGTTAATTTACGAGGAAGGTTTCAATTAGTTCGACTACAGGATTAGCCTCCTTCACAGACTTCTGATGCAGCGGCGTTATTTTTCTTCGGGGCGCGACGCGAGTTATGCCGCGGGGACGGTTTTGCCACCGAGGGATTGTGCGGAAACCGCCTCTCTCCGGCAAAATCCCTCGGTGGCAAAACCGTCCTCGGTGGCATAACTCGCATCGCTCCCCGAAAAAAAAAAGAATTAAACCGCCGCATCAGAAGTCTGCAAAGGATGCTACTACAGGACGACAATAATCAGGAAGGACAACTGGAAAGATCAAGCGTGTCAGGAGAGAACTGAGGCCGGTAAAACACCCCTAAGCCGGCCTGTGGAAAACGGTAACAAGGCTACAGGATGCCCAAGTCACGTCTTCTTTGAATTGGCAAAAGGTAGTCTCTAAGCAGGACATATTGTGACTACATCATTGGCAGTCCTATATCCAATACGCTACCTGAATTTGGCTGGCGAAAAAAATATACATAAAGAAAGACCTATAAAAACACCTCAGGTGGGGTCGTGTGGCGCAACGGCAGCGTGCGCGACTCGGAATCAAGAGGTCCCGGGTTCGAGTTCTGACATGCCACCGATCTTGTGCCCTTGCGAAAGGCACTTTACACGACTTTCCCTACTAGACTCAAGTGAAAATAAGTATTGTCTGTCCAGTATACGTTTCTATGTGCGGGACACAACACCAGCAACAGTTGCCATTGTTCCGCGTGTATTGCATTGCTGCAATTTCAATGAAAAAACACCCGGGTTCAACAAGTCAAATATAAGCCGAAGCCTGAATTTTTAACTTCTGCTCAGTAGGAAAAAAAACAACAACACGAACAACAAACGTAGTTTGAGATAGATTTCCGACTGGACTAGTTTTATACCATGAGAAAACGGGTCCAAGTCCAATACTTGCCCTTCTAAATTAACGTGTGTTGGATTTTGGCAAGCCGGCGATACAACCCACTTGCCATGTTATACATTCGCTGGACGCAAAACAAAATGGAAAAAAAAATGGTAGCATGAGATCTTTTATCTGAAGTACTACTAGTATCCTGGTGAAAAACAAACCGTCGTGGCTCCCCGCTATTTCTCCGGCGCTAAGTGTGCGTCCTCCCGCCCAGCCTCCCACCCAGCGCACGCTAGGGGTTTCGCCGCGAGAACGGGACGGCAATATTCCAGTAATTACGTTTAGAAAGATCGACTGCCAGAGGCCTGTTAAACAAACTGGGTCCAAAATAATCCCAAACCGTCTAATAAATAATGGTGTTCATGCCACTAAAGTAGGGGTAGCTAGCTAAAGCACAAAAAGAAGGTGAAGTTGACATTCAAATCTAACAACACTCTGCGGATAACCTTGAATGTAACTGCCGAATTGATTGGAAGCAAAAATAAAACGGTGAAGTGTATTTAAACTTAAAGTGGAGAATGGTAACCAACTTTGAGCGGGGGCCGTTAACACATCACTACATGCCCCCGGTATCCAATACGCCGCCGGTTGGCGAAAAAAAGGCAGCGGCACAAGAAAGAAACACACAGGCCATAAAACGCATACAAGCTAAATTTAATCTAATTTAATCTCTGCTAGGAGTGTAGGAAAAACACAACACGGGTGTCTGCCATAAAAACTGAAGAAATCAAACATACAACGTAGAAATGTGCGAGTACTCGACTCACAGTTGTAGGTTGTTGGCTGTAGCTGTAGGGTTTGTCGGTAGGTTGTGTGTTGAAAAAAAGCGGTGTGCGCACTGTCTGGAGACGGTCGGGTCGGCTGGGACTGTCTGGTCGACTCGGACTGTCGCTTCGACTGGGATGGTCGCGTCGACTGGGACGATCGGGTCGGCTGGGACGATCGGGTCGGCTGGGACGATCGGGTCGGCTGGGGCTGTCTGGAGACGGTCGGGTCGGCTGGGACTGTCTGGTCGACTCGGACTGTCGCTTTGACTGGGATGGTCGGGTCGGCTGGGGCTGTCTGGTCGACTGGGACTGTCGCGTCGACTGGGACGATCGGGTCGGCTGAGACGGTGGCGTCGGCTGGGACAGTCGGGTTGGCTGTGAGTTACAGCTGATCCGCGGTGTGCCGCAAACCGCAGACTTGTCCGCCTTTTATAGCCTCCATGGCTCCTTACACCCACGTCTGACGCTACATCACGCCACGCTAAAATGACATCATGGTCCCTCTGGCGGTTGCGTGGTCGGAGTCTGTAGTAGTCTAAAAGGGCAAGTAGGACAGATCCACTAGGAGAAACTCTTACAGACCATTGAGGGTCTAACTGACCACTAGATTAGTCGCCCAACATCTCGTGATGGCCAGTTGCCCTATTTGTTGATTTTTTTTGTTTGTTTTTTTCTTAAAGGAGTCTGATGGACACCACAGGACCCCTGTGAAGGAATGGAACGTGACCGTAATTTTACGTTGGCCTTCAAAAATCAAAATGAAAGGTCATTGCGTGGGCTGCCTGGGTGTCTGGTTTGGAGCGTCTGTGACATTTTGTTCTTACTGCGAAGGCGTAATTACTTTAATCGTTCTGTTTATCACAAAATCCTTCAAGAAACATTAACGACATGTAACAAGTATATATAATAAAACCTATGGTATGTGTAATTACAAACTTGTTCTAGTAAACTCCTCCCCAATACATTTTACAAACTTACATTTTTGTATGTATTTGTCAGTGTGTGTGTGCATGTGTGTGTGTGTGTGTGTGTGTGTGTGTGTGTGTGTGTGTGTGTGTGCGTGCGCACGCGTGTATGCATGTTATGTATGTGTGTATGTACATTACAATCCATGTATGCCTGTTCGTGCATGTCTCTGTGTGTTTGTGTGTGTGCATGAGTGTGTATGTGTGTATGTATGTGTGTATGTATGTATTTATGTATGTATATATATATATATGTGTGTGTGTGTGTGTGTGTGTGTGTGAGTGTGCATGAATGTGTGTGTGTGTGCATGCGTGTGTGTGAGAGTGTGTATGAGTGCGTGTGTGTGTGTGTGTGTCTGTGTGTGTGTGTGTGTGTGTGCATGAGTGTGTATATATGTGTGTGTGTGTGTGTGTGTGTGTGTGTGTGTGTGTGCGTGTGTGTGTGTATTCACATATGTGTGGGTTAATCCCATGCAAGTCGTAATATAAGTCAACTACAAGAAAAGGCTAATGAGTACCAGATCCCACTCTCTATATTTCATTTGACTATCGCCATTCCAGACATTCCATCGCCCTTCTGCAAGACCATGGAGCAACATCCAT
>NW_017804017.1:46272-55471 GCF_001625305.1 Branchiostoma belcheri | reverse complement strand
GACCACTAGATTAGTCGCCCAACATCTCGTGATGGCCAGTTGCCCTATTTGTTGATTTGTTTTGTTGTTTTTTCTTAAAGGAGTCTGATGGACACCACAGGACCCCTGTGAAGGAATGGAACGTGACCGTAATTTTACGTTGGCCTTCAAAAATCAAAATGAAAGGTCATTGCGTGGGCTGCCTGGGTGTCTGGTTTGGAGCGTCTGTGACATTTTGTTCTTACTGCGAAGGCGTAATTACTTTAATCGTTCTGTTTATCACAAAATCCTTCAAGAAACATTAACGACATGTAACAAGTATATATCATAAAACCTAGCAATTTGTGCGGTATGTGTAATTACACACTTGTTCTAGTAAACTCCTCCCCAATACATTCTACAAACTTACATTTTGGTATGTATTTGTCAGTGTGCGTGTGCGTGCGTGCGCGCGCGCGCGTGTGTGTGTGTGTGCGTGTATGCATGTTATGCATGTGTGTATGTACATTACAATCCATGTATGCCTGTTCGTGTATGTCTCTCGTATGTGTTTGTGTGTGTGTGTGTGTACATGAGTGTGTATGTGTGTATGTATGTACTGTATGTATGTATGTATGTATGTGTGAGTGTGTGTGAGTGTGCATAAGTGTGTGTGTGTGTGTGTGTGTGTGTGTGTGTGCAGTGCGTGTGTGTGTTGGTGCGTGTGAGTGTGCATGTGTGTGTGTGTGTGTGTGTGTGTGTGTGTGTGTGTGTGTGTGTGTGTGTGTGTGTGTGTGTGTGTGTGTGTGTGTGTGTGTGTGTGTGTGTGTGTGTGTGAGTGTGCATGAGTGCATCCACGGTACCAGCAAAGCAGCAGGTGTCAACATGCACCTGGGGAAGACTAAGGCGATGTACAGCAAATATATAGACACAGCACCAGTGATGGTAAATGGGAAAGAATACAAGCTGTGAAGAACAACTACTCATACCTAGGCAGAAAATTGACACAAGATGGAAGTCTCCTGCCAGAGACTGACAAGTGGGCAGTGTTAGACTCATGACGAACGCCTTCAACCAGTTTAATTTTTTCTCGGTGAGCGACGCGAGTTATGCTTCCGAGGGACTTTATCCGGGGAGAGAGGGTTTCGTCTTGTGTGTGTGTGTGTGCGTGTGCCTGTGTGTCTGTGTGTGTGTGTGTGTCTGTGTGTGTGTGTGTGTCTGTGTGTGTGTCTGTGTGTGTGTGTGAGTGCTTGTGCACGTGTGTGCGTGTGCATGTGTGTGCTTCCGTGTGTTAGTTTGTGAGTGTGATACATGTAGTATGATTGTGAGTGCTTTGTGTGTGTGTGTGTGTGTGGTCGTAAGTCAAATACAAGAAAAAGCCAATGAGTACCATATCCCACTCTGCGTTGCATTTGTTGACTACGAAAAGGCTTTTGATTCTATTTCATTTGACCATCGTCATTCCAGACATTCCATATGGCCATCACCCTTTTGAAAGACCATTGAGCAACATCCATCCTGAGACTACATAAAGGCAGTGAGAAGCAGTAGGTCTCAACATACACCTTGGAAAGACTAAGGTGATGTACAACAAATACATAGACACAGCACCAGCGATGGCAAATGGGAAAGAATAGAGACTGTGAAGAACAACTACACATACCTAGGGAGAAAATTGACACAAGATGGAAGTCTTCTGCCAGAGACTGACAAGTGGGCAGTGTTAGACTCAAGACGAACGCCTTCAACCAATTATATTCTCCCTGTGCTGAGTTTATTTATTTATTCAAAATTGCGACATGACAATACAAAGTGTGCACTAGGCAGCAAGTATGCTGATAGCGTGCACACCCAACACATACCTGTACATATGACGTAAAAAAACAACAACAATAAATAGTTAAAGCAAGATTATACACAACTATCACACGGACAAGCACCGATGGGCGGGACACGCTAAGAGCCACTATGTGTCTCTCTCTATCACTCACTCACTAACTCACTAACTCACTCACTCACTCACTCACTCACTCTCTCTCTCTCTCTCTGTCTCTGTGCGTGTGTGTATGCATGTGTGTGTGTGTGTGTGTATGTACGTATGTATGTATGTATGTACGCTTGTGTATTTCATATCAAAAATGCAAACAGAAAAGATAACTCTTTACATTTGGTGAATCAGATACAATTTACTTTATATCTCATACTGTCTCGTTAATAAGTTCATTGTTAACGAATCTAAAACCAAGTGACTTCTCAAACTGTAGGCTTTCATAATGTGGCCTCTACTTTGAGAAATTGTAACCCTCCCCCATAATTGATATCAAAATATTGTTCCGTAAATTACTTGTCAAATATTCTGTGTAATGCTACAAATGGCGTGGTTAAATGTAATCAGAATCATTCACTCCATCCATGATATTAGAATTTTTACATTAAAAGCTCATAATACTGTATGTACAGAATTTCTCACTATCGAGACCTCAAATGGTCCGTACAGGTACATGTACTTTGATATAAAGGCCAATAACCGACGAGAAGGTTGGGAAAGACAAGAAAAATGACTCCCTTAAGCTCCAGTTCTGAAACATCAGGATCTTTCTGACTAATTTGCATCATTCTTGTCTTGACTTGTCTAACGTTTGTTTCCTTGTGGACTTCCAAAAAATTGTCTTCACTTATTTGCATACCAATCAATAGTTCGAGCTTATAAACCTGCAATTCTCCTGCACAGTCTCTAAGTGTCACTGACGAAAGGTAGTGGATACTATATATAGCTACCTGAAACGTCTGACCGTTTCCAAAATCATATCCAGATGCTTGAGTAACTTTTGGCGAATGACTCCCTTCTGCCGCATCGTTTCTGCATGAACAGGTTTCAGGTTCAGCGCACGCGATAACTTTGTTTTCAAACGGGTGAAATGAGCTGGAAGTAATTACCCATAAAAAGGGTAGGTAATTGTAAAAATTGACAACTTTTGTAAGAAACTGATCCCTTAATTTGTTTACACTAATAGAGCATAATGCTATCAATTAAGAATAGCTGAGAATAATTAGCCTCCTTCGCAGACTTGTAGGGCGGCGGCGTTTAATTTTTTTTCGGTGAGCGACGCGAGTTATGCTGCCGAGGGACTTTGCCGGGGAGAGAGGGTTTCGTCTTGTGTGTGTGTGTGTGTGTCTGTCTGTCTGTCTGTGTATGCGTGTGTGTGTGAGCCTCTGTGTGTGTGTGTGTGTGTGTGTGTGTGAGTGCTTTTGTGTGTTAGTTTGTGAGTGTGATAGTATGATTGTGTTTTTGTGTGTGGGGGGGGGGGTGATCACATACAAGTCGTAAGTCAACTACAAGAAAAAGCCAATGAGTACCAGATCCCACTCTGCGTTGCATTTGTTGACTACGAAAAGGCTTTTGATTCCATTTCATTTGACCATCGTCATTCCAGACATTCCATATGGCCATCACCCTTCTGCAAGACCATCGAGCAACATCCATCCTGAGACTACATAAAGGCAGTGAGAAGCAGTAGGTGTCAACATGCACCTGGGGAAGACTAAGGTGATGTACAACAAATATGTAGACACAGCACCAGCGATGGTAAATTGGAAAGAATAGAAGCTGTGAAGAACAACTACACATACCTAGGAAGAAAATTGACACAAGATGGAAATCTTCTGCCAGAGACTGACAAGTGGGCAGTGTTAGACTCAAGACGAACGCATTCAACCAATATATTCTCCCTGTGCTGAGTTATGGCAGTGATACTTGGGCTCTAACCAGCACTCAGATGGAAATGCTCAGGGTCGCACAGCAGAAGATGGAGAGCATCATGCTGGGCATGACACAACGTGACAGGAAAAGGAACCCCTGGATCTGACTCCAGACAGGCTATCACATAGCCAAGCACCGATGGGCGGGACACGCTAAGAGCCACTATGTGTTTCTCTCTCTCTCACTCAGTCACACACACACACACACACATACACACACTCTCTCTCTCTCTCACTCTCTCTCTGTCTCTGTGCGTGTGTGTGCATGTGTGTGTGTGTGTACGTACGAATGTCTGTATGTACGCTTGTGTATTTCATATAAAAAATGCAACCAGAAAAGATAACTCTTTACATTTAGTGAATCAGATACAATTACTTTATATCTCATATTGTTTCGTTAATAAGTTCATTGTTAACGAATCTAAATCCAAGTGACTCAAACTGTAGGCTTTCATAATGTGGCCTCTACTTTGAGAAATTGTAACCCTCCCCCATAATTGATATCAAAATATTGTTCCGTAAATCACTTGCCAAATATTCTATGTAATGCTTCGAATGGCGTCGTTAAATGTAATCAGAATCGTTCACTCCATCCATGATATTAGAATTTATACATCAAAAGCTCATAATGCTGTATGTACAGAATTTCTCACTATCGAGACCTCAAATGGTCCGTAAAGGTACATGTACTTTGATATGAAGGCCAATAACCGACGAGAAGGTTGAGAAAGACAAAAAATGACTCCCTTAAGCTCCAGTTCTAAAACATCAGGATATTTCTGACTAATATGCATCATTCTTGTCTTGACTTGTCTAACTTTTGTTTCCTTGTGGACTTCCAAAAATTGTCTTTACTTATTTGCATACCAATCAATAGTTCGAGCTTATAAACCTGCAATTCTCCAGCACAGTCTCTAAGTGTCACTGGCGAAAGATAATAGATACTATATATAGCTACCTGAAACGTCTGACCGTTTCCAAAATCATATCCAGATGCTTGAGTAACTTTTGGCGAATGACTCCCCTCTGCCGCATCGTTTCTGCATGAACAGGTTTCAGGTTCAGCGCACGCGATAATTTTGTTTTCAAACGGGTGAAACGAGCTGGAAGTAATTACCGATAAAAAGGGTAGATTGTAAAAATTGACAACTTTTGTAAGAAACTGATCCCTTAATTTGTTTACACTAATAGAGCATAATGCTATCAATTTAGAAGAGCTGAGAATAATTAGCCTCCTTCGCAGACTCGTAGGGCGGCGTCGTTTAAATTTTTTTCGGTGAGCGACGCGAGTTATGCTACCGAGGGACTTTGCCGGGGAGAGAGGGTTTCGTCTTGTGTGTGTGTGTGTGTGTGTGTGTGTGTGTGTGTGCCTGTCTGTCTGTCTCTCTCTCTCTCTGTGTGCCTGTGTGTGTGTGTGAGTGCTTGTGTACATATGTGCGTGTGTGTGTGTGTGCTTCTGTGTGTTAGTTTGTGAGTGTGATACATGTAGTATGATTGTATTTTTTGTTTGTTTGTTTGTGTGTGTGGGGGGGGGGGTGTTCACATACAAGTCGTAAGTCAACTACAAGAAAAAGCCAATGAGTACCAGATCCCACTCTGCGTTGCATTTGTTGACTACGAAAAGGCTTTTGATTCCATTTCATTTGACCATCGTCATTCCAGACATTCCATATGGCCATCACCCTTCTGCAAGACCATTGAGCAACATCCATCTTGAGACTACATAAAGGCAGTGAGAAGCAGTAGGTCTCAATATGCACCTGGGGAAGACTAAGGTGATGTACAACAAATATGTAGACACAGCACCAGCGATGGCAAATGGGAAAGAATAGAAGCCGTGAACAGCTACACATACCTAGGGAGAAAAATGACACAAGATGGAAGTCTCCTGCCAGAGACTGACAAGTGGGCAGTGTTAGACTCAAGACGAACGCCTTCAACCAATATATTCTCCCTGTGGCTGTGCTGAGTTATGGCAGTGATACTTAGGCTCTAAACAGCACTCAGATGGAAATGCTCAGGGTCGCACAGAAGAAGATGGAGGGTTGGCTTTTGAATGAGTCTTTTTCTGGTGGACACCACAAGTCTAGTGTAACCGTAATTTCACGTTGGCGTTGAGGTCGTAGGTAACAAAATGAAAGATCATTGCGTGGGCTGCCTGGGTGTCTAGTTTGAAGCGTCTGTGCCATTTTGTTTTTACTGCGAAGGTGTACTTACTTTAATCGCTTTGATCTAAATCCAAGTGCCTTCCCAAACTGTAGGCTTTCATAATGTTGCCTCTACTTGTTGTGACCCTTCCACAATACTAGACACAGTTCCGTACTATATCACTTGACAACTATTATGTGTAATGAAACAAATGGCATGTTTAAATGTAATTAGAATCATTCACTCTCATCCATGATCCCGCGTCTTACATGGAACATGTGCCGGTCGGAGTCTGTAGTAGTATAAAAGGGCAAGTAGGACAGATCCACTAGGAGAAAATCTTACAGACCATTGAGGGTCTAACTGACCACTAGAAGAGTCGCCCAACTTCTCGTGAAGGCCAATTGNGGCTGTGCTGAGTTATGGCAGTGAGACTTAGGCTCTAAACAGCACTCAGATGGAAATGCTCAGGGTCGCACAGAAGAAGATGGAGGGTTGGCTTTTGAATGAGTCTTTTTCTGGTGGACACCACAAGTCTAGTGTAACCGTAATTTCACGTTGGCGTTGAGGTCGTAGGTAACAAAATGAAAGATCATTGCGTGGGCTGCCTGGGTGTCTAGTTTGAAGCGTCTGTGCCATTTTGTTCTTACTGCGAAGGTGTAATTACTTTAATCGCTTTGATCTAAATCCAAGTGCCTTCCCAAACTGTAGGCTTTCATAATGTTGCCTCTACTTGTTGTGACCCTTCCACAATACTAGATATAGTTCCGTACTATATCACTTGACAACTATTATGTGTAATGAAACAAATGGCATGTTTAAATGTAATTAGAATCATTCACTCTCATCCATGATCCCGCGTCTTACATGGAACATGTGCCGGTCGGAGTCTGTAGTAGTATAAAAGGGCAAGTAGGACAGATCCACTAGGAGAAAATCTTACAGACCATTGAGGGTCTATCTGACCACTAGAAGAGTCGCCCAACTTCTCGTGAAGGCCAATTGCCCTATTTACTGATTTTTTTTTTCTTAAAGGAGTCTGATGGACGCCACAAGACCCATGTGAAGGAATGCAACGTGACCGTAATTTCACGTTGGCCTTAAAAAATAAAAATGAAAGGTCATTGCGTGGGCTGCCTGAGTGTCTGGTTTGGAGCGTCTGTGACATTTTGTTCTTACTGCGAAGGCGTAATTACTTTAATCGTTCTGTTTACCACAAAATCCTTCAAGAAACATTCATGACATGTAACAAATATATCTAATAAAACCTATGGTATGTGTAATTACACACTTGTTCTAGTAAACTCCTCCCGAATACATTTTACAAACTTACATTTTTGTATGTATTTGTCAGTAAGAGAGAGAGAGAGTGTGTGTGTGTGTGCGTGTGTCTTGAGTCTGTATGTCTGTGTCTGTGTGTGTGTGTGCTTGCACTACCACTTAGAGAAAGTACTTGGATGTTGAAAATCAGTATGTTTAACAAGGCCTAATCTTGGAATAAAGTATTTTTCAAAAGTTGGAACTAGAACAGAAATCTTAGAAGGTTATTTTGTGTGCAGAGAGGGGGGGGGGGTTAAAGGGTAATGTTTGCATTGTTAATACTGTTCCCAGGGCTAACACAGGCCAGGTCCTCGGCTCCAGGGCCAACAACATGGATGCCCACAAGGAAATTATAGCACAGCCCCAGCCAGTTAGACCCTGATACACTAGCTAACTTTGGGTCTGGCATCCTGGCTGTATCTTGGACTACTCGATGTGGAACAAAGCGCGGCCGTAAGACGGTCCAGTCACGAGAAAACGTTTCATTTTCATCATTCCCCCCTCCTCCAAATCATCTTCATCACAACTTGTAATATCTCTTAATCAGGAGCTAGACAGGGTCGTGTAATTCCATATGCTAATCTGTCAGTTTATCTAATCAGTTTACTCTGTAACAGCTACCTGAATTACATGTATAAGACTTTTGTTTAATTTCTTTTTAGTTAGTTTACACACTTCAGTTATTATTTCTGTGTCTTGATTTTGTTTAAATATCGTTGTTTAATTATTTCATTGGTTAAAAGTGATGTTTAATTCAAATATGTTTTGTCATAAGTTTGGGTTAGGCCCCTTGAAAAACCACCCAGGTTTCTGGCCTACCCCGCACATTCTTTGATTATTATTATTTGATTGTAATTTTTTTTATATACGTTGAAATGGTAAATAAACAAATAATAATCATTCTCATCATCTGCATCATCTGATGAGGATTCAGCATAGTTTTTAAGCGACTTGTTTAAGTTACCATCACCCAAATGTCCGAGATCTGATATATTTACATGTATGGGTGAAGCGAGTTTTCAGGTATCCTACATTAGTCCTTTCCGCTGAACACGGATCGTAGAATTCGGCATAAATGAGAGTAACATTGGCCAGGGGAGTCAGTTCGCGGAAGGTTGGTTCTTTCCCCGGTTTAACCGCGCGACCAGTCAAACCCCAAGGCGGTCAAACTCCCCTTGCAAATATTCTCTTATATGTAGCCAGCGTAGTTAATCTGGTAGAGACTAGTTTTGAGGGTCAACTTTCATAGTTCACTTCTTATCGTCTTGCAGCGTGTTGCTTGCGTTGATGTCGACGCCGATTGACCATGCGAGTAAATTCTTTACCTACCAGGCTTCCGTGGACCCATATTGTCTGGAACAGTCTACCACCAGAAACATGCACGGCCCAAACTCTACCTTCCTTAAAGAGACTCTTAAAGTTACAGAAATAACCAAAACGAACGGACAAGAACCATATACACCAGGTCAGGCTGTTATGTTTGTATTTTTGTAACATGTATAGTGTAAAAATGTGTGTAAAATGATGTAAACTGTATCTTCGATAGAAATATTGTCCTACCCTGACCTGTTTCCTCATGACCTCAATGAAAAGCGTCCTGGAGGCCGTTTTCAGCCACTCATGAATATACAACGGTTCAAACAGATAAACCAACATAATTTTTACTACAAAATGTGTACATCAAATATAAGTGCCGTTTGTTTCTCCAGTTATGTCCTTTTAATGTTAAACTTCAGAAGGTCCAACTGACCACAAGAACATCTACAGCCGGCCATGAAAGCCATTCGCCCTTAAGCTTATTGATGATTGTTACAGTTACAGGTTTGCTTCTAAATGAGTCTGCTGGACACCACAAGTCTAGCGTGGAAGGAATGGTTTTAAAAAAGTGATCCCTTTCCCTCTACATTGATAGTGCATAATGCTATCAACGACGATATTTGAGAATGAATGATTATCTGCATGTTCACAGACGCTATCTCTGAGACGCCATTCCATGAGTTAATTACCGACGCCA
>NW_017804017.1:25446-46252 GCF_001625305.1 Branchiostoma belcheri | reverse complement strand
GACCCTGATACACTAGCTAACTTTGGGTCTGGCATCCTGGCTGTATCTTGGACTACTCGATGTGGAACAAAGCGCGGCCGTAAGACGGTCCAGTCACGAGAAAACGTTTCATTTTCATCATTCCCCCCCCCTGCTCCTCCTCCAAATCGTCCTCATCACAACTTGGTACATCTCTGAATCAGGAGACAGGGTCGTGTAATGCCATATGCTAATCTGTCAGTTTATCTAATCAGTTTACTCTGTAACAGCTACCTGAATTACATGTATAAGACTTTTGTTTAATTTCTTTTTAGTTAGTTTACACACTTCAGTTATTATTTCTGTGTCTTGATTTTGTTTAAATATCGTTGTTACCTCCATGAAATGTGTCATGGAGGTTATATTTACCTCCATGAAATGTGTCATGGAGGTTATATTTTCAGTTGCGTTTATCTGTCCGTCTGTCCGTCTGTCTGTTGGTCAACAAGATAACTCAAGAACGCCTGGATGGATTGGTTTCATACTTGGTGTGTTGGTAGGGTGTGACAAAAACTGGAAATGATGAGATTTTTGTCCCCCTAGTGGCTCTCCTTGGTACTGCAGCGCAACTTCCGGTTTTGATATCTCGCGATCTGGACATGCTAGGGTCATGAAATTTTGATGGAAGGTAGCTCTCGTGCTTGGGAAGAAGTCATATGAGTTTGGGGTATGTAGGTAGCTGAGAGAGAGATGTACATAATTAAATGCAAATTATGCAAATGAGGACTTTATTTGCATAATTAATGAGGAAATTCTATAATTACAGTGTTTTACATTATCTCGCGATCTGGACATGCTAGGGTCATGAAATTTTGATGGAAGGTAGCTCTCGTGCTTGGAAAGAAGTCATATGAGTTTGGCCCCCTTAGCGGCTTGTTCTGGAACTGCAGGGCACTTTCTGGCGAAATGTTTAAAAGCCAATAAGTCCAGACAGGAACAACATATTTTCATTATTTTTGGTGTGTAGGTAGCTGAGAGAGAGATGTACATAATTAAATGTAAATGTAAATTATGCAAATGAGGACTTTATTTGCATAATTAATGAGGAAATTCTATAATTACAGTGTTTTACATTATACTATGTAACCTATGGCAGGCGGAACTTCAACAGATACTAATTATGCAAATGATGACCTAATTTGCATAATTAATGTGAAAATTCTATGATTTCGTAATGGTGAATGATGAGAATGTCATACTTGGGACATCTGTAAGTTAATCAAAACTTAACATACATCACGATGCATATATCATGTTAATGCAGAGGTCATTTGAACAATTAAAGAAGAAATTTACATTTACATATCAAGATCATATTTCATGGAGGTATGAGATCTCGGAATTCTAGTTTAATTATTTCATTGTTTAAAATTGATGTTTAATTCAAATATGTTTTGTCATAAGTTACCTTTGCTTGGGGTATGCCCCTTGAAAAACCACCCAGGTTTCTGGCCTACCCCGCACATTCTTTGATTATTATTACATGTATTTGATTGTGTAATTTTTTTTATATACGTGCAAATGGTAAATAAACAAATAATAATCATTCTCACCATCTTCACCATCTGATGAGGATTCAGCATCGGTTTTAAGCGACTTGTTTCAGTTACCATCACCCAAATGTCTGGGATCTGATATATGGGTGAAGCGAGTTTTCGGGTATCCTACATCAGTCCTTTCTGCGGGAATACGGATCGTAGAATTCGGCATAAAGGAGAGTAAAATTGGCCAGGGGAGTCAGTTCGCGGAAGGTTGGTTCTTTCCCTGCTTTAACCGTGCGACCAGTCAAACCCCAAGGCGGTCAAATTCCCCTGGCAAATATTCTCTTATATGTAGCCAGCGTAGTTAATCTGGTAGAGACACGTTTTGGGGGTCAACTTTCATAGTTCTCTTCTTATCGTCTTGCAGCGTGTTGCTTGCGTTGATGTCGACGCCACTTGACCATGCGAGTAAATTCTTTACCAGCCTACGGTGGACCCATATTGTCTGGAACAGTCTACCACCAGAAACATGCACGGCCCAAACTCTACCTTCCTTAAAGAGCTAGACTCTTAAAGTTACAGAAATAACCAAAACGAACAGACAAGAACCATATACACCAGGTCAGTTATGTATGTATTTTTGGAACATGTATAGTGTAAAAATGTGTATAAAATGATGTTAACTGTATCTTCGATATATATTGTCGTACCCTCACCTGTTTTTTTTTATTCCAACATGTAATCACCAGACGTGGTGACGACACACTCAAGTTTTTTCAACTTATATTAATGCCGCCACCAACACAGGGGACAAATACATGACAGGACAATACTCATTTTCACCTGAGCTAAGTGAGGAAAGCCGTGTAAAGTGCCTTTCCCAAGGGCACAAGATCGGTGGCATGTCAGGACTCGAACCCGGGACTCTAAGTTCCAAGTCGCGCACTCTGCCGCTACGCCACACGACCCCACAACCCTGACCTGTTCCCCCATGACCTCAATGAAAAGCGTCCTGGAGGCCGTTTTCAGCCACTCATGAATATACAACGGTTCAAACAGATAAACCAACATAATTTTTACTACAAAATGTGTACATCAAATATAAGTGCCGTTTGTTTCTCCAGTTATGTCCTTTTAATGTTAAACTTCAGAAGGTCCAACTGACTACAAGAACATCTCCAGCCGGCCATGAAAGCCATTCGCCCTTAAGCTTATTGATGATTGGAACAGTTACAGTTACAGGTTTGCTTCTAAGGGCACACCAATTTAATTTTATGGATGACATCCACGCGCGCATTGATTTTTGCCTGTTCTTAAAAAAAAAGATCACGTCCCCCGAGGCTCTAGCCTGGCTCTAGGCCTGGGTAGTCCATGGTAGTTATCGACAATACAGAACCGGTGGTAGCTTCTGAAGGACGGCACCCAGGCTGCCGAAGCTCCATGACTCAATAACAGTACATAATTACAGTGCAGGTTCATAAAATCCGCAAAAAGTCAGCAAGTGCCGGCTTGCCGCAAATTCAAAATACCAGCTTTGTATTCCTGTGGTTTAGTAGCCTTTTTTTTGGGCCGGAATCGTTTTTTATTCGCCCGCGCGCACTACTTTGGGGGTCATCAGAGGATGTCATCCATAAAATTAATTCGGTATGGCCTAAATGAGTCTGCAGCTGCTGGACACCACAAGTCTAGCGTGGAAGGAATGGCTTTAAGAAAGTGAACCCTTTCCCTCTACATTGATAGGGCATAATGACATCAACGACGATATTTGAGAATGATGATTATCTGTTCACAGACGTCGACGCCATTCCATGAGTTAATTACCGACGCCATCTCCTGGTTAAAGGCATCCAATGTAGTATTTATGGCCTGGAAACACGATTTTTTAAACCCAAATATTCTAGTCGTTCATCTACATACTGAGTTGAAACCACACTGTCCCAATGTATATTGACCCTCATGGAGCAAAAATGCCCAAAATTCTGACGGAAAATGGTTACTGGAAGGGCCCTGTGCTCATTTTAGGGTACCTCCAGAAAATAAAGAACTCATCTTGGGGCTTGTTTCTGCAGTTTTAAATACCCAAAGTATGAAATCCTGATTCAAATGTGCTAATGTGAAGCAGTATGTGTCAATATCACAAAGATTGCCATATTCAGAATATTTCCAGTTTTGCTCCTCTGGAATCGCATTGGATGCCTTTAAGGTCAAGGGGGTTATAGGGGGGTGGTCAGGTTAGCGTGCTCTAACAATGGATCTCCGGATGATCGTTATCGAGATGTAACTGCTCGTTTATCACTTCGGGTGTTCTTTTGTGCCAACTGTCACGCCGTGGATAATTTTAGGCTAAATCGGGAACGTGTACCCACCCTCGGTGCTCCAGGCGGTATGCAGCTGGTGTAATACTGAGCACCCTTTGTTCAGCCACTGTCAGGTGCACATGGCCGAGAGCACCGAGGGCGCGTCGACGGCAAATGTCAGACCCACTTGTCTCTTTTTTTTATTCCAACATGTAATCACCAGACGTGGTTGCGACACACTCAAGTTTTTTCAACTTATATTAATGCCGCCACCAACACAGGGGACAATACATGACAGGACAATACTCATTTACACCTGAGCTAAGTGAGGAAAGCCGTGTAAAGTGCCTTTCCCAAGGGCACAAGATCGGTGGCATGCCCAGGACTCTAAGTTCCGAGTCGCGCACTCTGCCGCTAGGCCACACGACCAAACAATCTCGTATGGCACTTCTCTCCGCCATACGCGACGATTCAACAGCAAGCCCACAGGCTGTGCGAGGCACGTAGGCCAAGCCCATTTTTTCTGGATTTCGTCCAATGTTAGAGGAGAAAGTTGGATGCCGAGTGAGCCCATATTTCCACAAGGAATTTAGGCGCTGCCGATTTTAACCTAGCTCGGAGTTCAGTATATCGTGGTTTGGGCGGGTATTCTTGGGAGCTGTGGAAGGTTTCGGCCGCCAGACTTAACTCGGCACCCGGTAGGAGTTTTGCATCGTGGTGTGTCCGTAAACAGCCCACCCAAACCACGGTAGACTCGACACCGGACTATGTTTCACCGTCGATGTTTCTGAATCACGACGTTGGGCACAAACAAGAACAAGTTCTCCATAGAACTAAAGCTAAAACCAAACCCGTCACACATTTTGAACCTTCCCCCGACCACCAGCCAACCAAGGTAGGCAGAAGTTCGAGGCCACACCGCCTTAATTTTATGGATGACATCCACGCGCGCATTGATTTTTGCCTGTTCTAAAAAAAAAGATCACGTCCTCCGACGCTCCCGACTGGCTCTACGCCTTTGTAGTCCATGGTAAATGGCCTTACTTATCGCGCTGACCATGTTCACCTAGCCTGGGTACCATCCTGGTTAGTTTACGCTCGCTTCCTCGGTCGCTACATCCCCGACGGGCACCGGCGCAATTGGGACCGAAGCATAAGCGGGCGTCAACTAACCAGGATGGTACCCAGGCTAGTGCTTACCATTCCATAACGATTTTTCAGTACACACAGGGCTCTATATAGCCAGCTCAATTTTATTTCTATCACCTCCGGTCCATGATCGGTTTTGGGGGAAAATACTCACATTCTACCGGAGTCCAGTGGTAAATTCGGGATTTCCAAGCCTGTAAAGATACAATTTCCGACGCCATATATAGCTTAAGACTGCCTAAACCGAAGACAACCGCAATGGAAAGAACATTCGTTTATAGATGCATAAAATCTCACAACAACCTTACACCACACGCCAGGTCAGCCACACCAACACTATTCAAGAACATCATAAATGACATGATAAGTCACAAGACAGATACATACAAACCCTTAAAGCACTGGTGGTAAGGTACTTCACAAGCAAGAAGCTGTATATATTATCATTGTATGCGACCTCTGGTAATGTCGTGCTGCCTTGTAGTTGTTATTGATTATTGCTTTGTAATTTTATGCTAGTTGTAGTGTAATGGATGCAAGTGTTATGTTATGTTTTGTGCCTTAATTTGTATTACATTTGTGTAATGTTTAGTGAATCCAGGAATAATAGATTAGATTGTTATCTAATCTAATGGGTATCTAATGAAACATCAAACATCAAATTTCCCACATTTTTAGGGCAAATCATTGCGAGTGTTTGTTAGTTGTCCTTTGCATGGTTCTACCAAAGATTTTGTCTATCAATGTTGACGGATTGGTTGAAAAAAATTCCATCACATGCCACAAAGTTTCTCCAAATGACTAAAAAAAACTGGTGCTGGCTAGACCCCTTAGTACACAACCTCCTTCCAACATTGTGGGGTCGTGTGGCGTAACGGCAGAGTGCTCGGAACCAAGAGGTCCCGGGTTCAAGTCCTACCATGCCACCGATCTTGTGCCCTTGGGAGAGGCACTTTACACTTAACTCAAGTAAAAATGAGTATTGTCCTGCTCTCTGTCTTGTCCTCTGCGTCTGTGACGGCATAAAATACGTTGAAATAACTTGACTGTGCCGTCACCATGTCTAAGCTTGTCACGAAATGTTAGAATAAAAAAACACTACTCCCAACCATCCTTCAGTCGCAGGCTGCCGACTCACTCTTGACTGATTCCCAACCTTGTGTCGACTTAATCACGAATTGATATGGAAAAAATCAATAACGTTAAAGACGGGTCCATTCCGTTTTTAATCAAAACGATCCACAGTCTATGACATACCTGAGAGATCAAATCTGACTCAACATGAGTCAGCTCTTCTGTGGTTCTGGTTGCGTACCGGTTGGGTCAAGGTCGGGGGTGGTTGGAACACGTTCTGTTATTATTACCCTCGGTTGGGAAGGAATTAGAAGGGATTCGCCTAATGAACTGGAGTGAGTTGAGATTAGGTTGACTGGCAGTTGAGAATAGGTCAACAGTGATTGCGGTGTGGTTACAGGCCGAATTTGACCACCGACCGCTGCTGACCTACTCCCAACCACCAGTCAAGCTCCCGTCCACACCCGAATGTTTTGAAACATTCGGCTGGCGCTGCCGAACAGTAGCAGAGCACCAGCCAACCACAGCCGCCCTTGCTCAAGACCTAAGGCCACACCAAGTAAATTTTATGGATGAAGTCCTTTGGAGACCCTAAATGTAATGCGAGAGGGCGAAAAAAAAAACAAGAAGGGCCCTAAAAAACAAGATGCCTAGATTAGAAATATACTAGAGACGACAAATGTTAGGACACAAATTGAATGAGGTGACACTGTCACAGTGTAACAAGCAAGAAGTATTTTATTCATCATCAAAACAGCAATAAATCAGGTGGAACAGTGGACAGTGAAAATTTTTTTGTTATTGACAGGATGGTCCTGTCAATAGTGCAAATTTTCTGTTATTGACTTTCTTCGCGTTACGGGTTTCACATCAATCTGGTGATTTGCGGCACTGTCATGACTCTTTGGTCATAGTTACAGGAAGCGGAATGTCTTGTTATTTTTCTAGGAACAGGCCAAAATCAATGCGCGCGCGGACGTCATCCATAAAATTTACTTGGTGTGGCCTAATCCTAATCATGGTCGGAGGGAGTACGGCAGTGGTCGGGAGGACAAATTCGGCTGTGTGTGTGGCGTGCAGAGGCTTAACCAAGAGACTTGGGCAACTTGGGTTTGCTCCACATAGATTTAGACACCACCCCTACTGAATCCATTGATACTGACAGTACTGATAAGTGTTGCATACCGGTTCACTGGACTTGGATCCGGACTTGTAAGAATGTTTAGGTTCAAGTCCAAAAAAACCTAAAAGTCAAGAACCGAGTCCAGACTTATTACCATAAAAGACCATTTCACATACCTCTTTTCTTTCCAAACCACATAAAACCTTCTGTAGATTGCAAAATCTTTGCTGCAAAATGAAGAAAACATTGCCATCGGGCATCGTCAAGTACCGGCCTCCATGTTATGTGGCCAAAGTTTCACCCAGACAATATTGCAAGGTTGCCAACATGCAATACAAGTCCGGAACTAAACCTAAACCTCTGGACTTGAATCCGGACCTGAGCCTAAATGTGGGTTTAGGTATGCACCACTAGTACTGATACTACTCCAGTTCATTAGGCGAATCCCTTTTAATTCCTTCCCAATCGAGGGGACTAATAGATCGTGTGCCAACCACCCCCGACCTTCACCCAACCGGTACGCAACCAGAAGAACATTATTAAGCCGTGTTGGTGTCGATGACCGAGAGACGAGCCCGTATTTTGCACACGGCACGACCGGCAGTCAGACAAGCGTTGAACGGTAGAATCTCAGTCTTTACAGACAGTAAAATTCTGTTTTTGATCCGTTCATGCATGAAAAGGTCTCGGGGTCAACACGCTCTGCCTGAGGCCTGTCGGCAACTTTCTGGCTGGCTGACAGAGTTTTTATTTTATTCACATGGATTTTTGAGCATTGGATAAGAAGCACTTGTTGTGCTTATGTAAATCCGCTGCTCATAAAACATAATACAAAAGTAAACATAGAGATGACATAAAGTATAACATAAACATAAAATGAAAGTGGCTGGCGCACTAATACCTATAACATAACATTAATGAGATTGGTCAAATCTTCCAGAGTGGTGGATATAGTTGAACACAATATCAAAGATACGGCAGTTAGTAGGGTATGGGAGGGAGGGGCTGCCTGTAAGAAGTAAAGTACATAATGTGGCGTCGTTTGCGTTGACAGAGTTGTTTTTGAAGCAGGGAAATGTTAGAATGGAACAATTTATGCAAAGACATATTGAACTTTCAATGGGCATTTGATCACGTTTTAACAATATGTTTCGGTACCTGAACCTAAAAGCAGAGAGGTGGTAAATGTTTAGACTTTTCACCGGATCATGAACAGCGAACACAAGCTCTACTTCGCAGAACATCGCACACACATAGGTGAGGAGGGTTAGAAAAGACGGGGTCTGATCAAGCCATGAGCCACCCACAAAGGTCAAAGTGACGTCTCTTTCCAAAGTGGCATTGGGTGGCGTAGTGGTAGAGCGTTCGACTACGAAACGGGAAGACCCGTTACGGGTTCGATTCCTGGCTGGACGTTATACCATTATCATGAAAGTTCATCTGTGTTGGTACTTATCATAGTAAACGTTTAACTTCATTCCAACACACACATTATACAGAGACCAAATTTTCAGCAACCACTGTCGCCTTAGTAAAACGTTAAACTTTATTCCAGCACACAATTTATAGAGATCAAATTTTTCAGCGACCACTGTCGCCTTCATCAGGATAATTAATGACCAATCACTTCACAACGTGATCTCGCGAGAGTTACGGTTTACAAACACGTGACCTTATTCACTATCGCCTTCATCAGGATGATTAATGACCAATCATTAACTCTCGCGAGTTCGCCGTAAATCTCGCGAGATCACGTTGTGAAGTGATTGGTCATTAATCATCCTGATGAAGGCTACAAATTTGATCTCTGTATGATGTGTGTGTGGGAATAAAGTTCAACGTTTTACTATGACTTATACCATCCTCACTTCATCTAGGTGTAAACGGGCACACGACTTCAGTTGGGGAATTAAAGGCAGTAGAAGGGGGGTGGGCTCCGTTTTCCAATACCGTGCCCCAGGCGGAGTGGCTTTTATATTTACCCACAAGGCTAGGCTACAACCGCAAAAGGCTGTGGGACCTTTGCCTAACTCTACTCATCGAGACTCTACCTAACTTGTCCAGATTTACCTAACTCAACTCCAGTGGCAATACGTTCATAGCTGTAGATTCCTATTACAGTTAGTAGCACTGTTAGATATTCTCAACACCACCATATGTGTATGTTAACACCACAAACTATTTATGTATGTATCATTTTGCCATACGTTGTACCCGCTACATCTGTTGCGCAATAAAGTTTTTCTTCTTCTGTATCATGGAATTTTACCTAAGCCGAAAAGGCATTCCAACATACACGTGTAGAATGTGTAAAGGCCAGACAGGAACTGTAGAGCGCACCATGTATAAGGTGTCCCCCTTCAGGAATCTAGGGAACAGCTACAATACATCCGTCCTGTTGTTGATGATATAATATAATTATAATAACTTTATTGCGCAACAATTGTACAAGGTACAAAGTATGGCATCTACTAACTTAAGTAAGTGCATATCAACGACATTTTCATAAGGCTAATCTAATACAAAAGTGGGTGGCTAGTATGGGATAGGTATCAACTTACACAATCGTTGGAGGACTTTCTAATATCCATACAGTCTTTAATATATATCCCTATGTGTAGCATGTAGGGGTTGATGTATAACTTAAATTCAGAGAACCAGATAAGTCAAGGGACAAAAGTGGAAACTAAAGCCACTGTATCAGTCATCTGACAATTTCCGCTAATTAAAATGAATTCCAATTGGCATTTCTACCCATCCATTATCAAAATATGTTCATATAGAAATATCAGACTCACCTTTCATGATTGTTTTTAATTATCTTCAGTAAATTCTTGTCCACGTCACCAGACGTAATCCAACGGAAAGGGGGTCCATACTTCACCCATAATCCAGGCATGGATTGTCGCACAGATTACATGGCGACTTTCTAAGGGTCTTTTGTATTAAAATCTCCATAGAGAACACTACAGACTCTAAAAAACGGTCGATGTTTAAGGAATAAACATGGCGACAAAACGAACATGTAGGAAAACCTTGGGAAACCGGTTTCACGTCGGGTGAGTCATACACCTACACGACATGTACAGGAACACGTACATGGATACCACCTTGCGGTCCTTTCTGATAGTGCAGGTAATAGTGGGGGAATACAGTAGCAGACAGAGTTAGCTATCGGCCGCTGTTTGTCTATTGGCGTCCAGTATTGTTGTCATATTTTTCCATGTAGGAATTGCGCGGGATGGGGTGTGGTCTGGACACGTCTTTGTCCTATCCAAAATGGGTCTCGGGCAAAAGCACCACATATTTGGTTCTCACCATGTTGGAAGGGCGACTGGCCCTTCCGGGCCAGAATCCTGAAAAAAAACAGATGGCACAAACCAAACTAATTTTAGTAACTCCACGTGCCGGTCGACGTCGAACTCCGTCATGTTAAGGGCAAATCAAGGACATGTATGTCACCTGTAAGTGGATGGTGTTCAGCACCAAGGACATGTATGTTACCTGTTTATGTTAGTGGATTGTGTTCAGCACCAAGGATATGTATGTTACCTGTTAGTGGATGGTGTTCAGCACCAAGGACATGTATGTTACCTGTTTATGTTAGTGAATGGTGTTCAGCACTAATGACATGTGTGTTACCTGTTTATGTTAGTGAATGGTGTTCAGCACCAAGGACATGTATGTTACCTGTTAGTGGATGGTGTTCAGCACCAAGGACAGGCATGTTCACCTGTAAGTGGATGGTGTTCAGCACCAAGGACATGCATGTTACCTGTTAGTGGATGGTGTTCAGCACCAAGGATATGTATGTTACCTGTAAGTGGATGGTGTTCAGCACCAAGGACAGGCATGTTCACCTGTAAGTGGATGGTGTTCAGCAGCAAGGACATGTATGTTACCTGTTAGTGGATGGTGTTCAGCAGCAAGGACATGCATGTTACCTGTTAGTGGATGGTGTTCAGCAGCAAGGACATGTATGTTACCTGTTAGTGGATGGTGTTCAGCACCAAGGACAGGCATGTTCACCTGTAAGTGGATGGTGTTCAGCAGCAAGGACATGTATGTTACCTGTTAGTGGATGGTGTTCAGCAGCAAGGACATGCATGTTCACCTGTAAGTGGATGGTGTTCAGCAGCAAGGACATGCATGTTCACCTGTAAGTGGATGGTGTTCAGCAGCAAGGACATGCATGTTACCTGTTAGTGAAGTGGATGGTGTTCAGCACCAAGGACATGTATGTCACCTGTTAGAGGATTGTGTTCAGCATTAAAGACATGTATGTCACCTGTTAGAGGATTGTGTTCAGCATTAAAGACATGTATGTCACCTGTTAGAGGATTGTGTTCAGCATTAAAGACATGTATGTCACCTGTTAGAGGATTGTGTTCAGCACCAAGGACATGTATGTCACCTGTTAGAGGATTGTGTTCAGCATTAAGGACATGTATGTTACCTGTTAGTGGATGGTGTTTGCATCGATTTGCAAACATGAAACAGCTCGCGTAAAGCAGACTTATCAAATGAACACGTAATCATTTCAGTTGCTTGATATTGAGAACAGTTGGCTACAAAAGGAGTTACTGCTGTATTAATCTCTCTTTGCATCTGAAAAAAAATCTTTTTTTCTTAAATGTTAAGCATTCTTGAATGTGTCACCAGTCTGGGACTCCTGCTCCCTTCCTTTCATGGTGCCACTTGTCAGGTTTCTGGGCAGCAAAAACACGTCCTACACCAAGCAGGTGCTTAATAACAATAACTTGTTTGTGCGCAGCGTGATACTCAAAGCAGTTTCACATCAACTGCATGAAATGAAATTAAAAGTAAAAGATAAAAGCAAACAGCCACAGATTGTACGATTTGCAAACATGAAGCAGCTCGCGTAGAGCAGACATCAAATGAACACGTAATCGTTTTAGTTGCTACATATTAAAAAGCAGTTTCACATCGATTGAATAAAATTAAAAATGAAAGATAAAAGCAAACGAATGAACACGTAATCATTTCAGTTGCTTGATATTAAAAACAGTGGTCTACAAAAGGAGTTACTGGTGTATTGATCTTTCGTGTGTCCTTAAATGTTAAGCATAAGCATTAATTTCTGATAGCAAACACAATACCCAAAAAAGTGACGTAAAAACATGCACAATGTACTTCAGCAATCAGTGAACACTACACTGAAAAAAGTTAAATCTAATTTCTGTTATACTGTTTTTTTTTTTGGTTTGGTTTGGTGAGTATACATGATTCTGTGTGGGTGTCATTTTGGTAGTTAGAATAATTACGCTATATCTTATTAAAGTATACGTAGAGCATTGTCTTCTTTAAAGTAAACAGTACTTCTGAATGTTTCTCAATTGATATTTCACTATAAAAAAAACGAAGAAAGTATTATAAGCACTGCAGCTCATAGCCACAACTTAGTTGTATTGAAACCTTTCTCCAGACAAATACGACTTAACAAATGCAACCTGCACAGTTCGGTACATCTTTATATTCCAACATGTAATCACAGGACGTGCTCACAGTAAGTATTTTTATATTGGGCTCTATTGACAATCAGCCAGTCAGTCAAAATGAATGAACTACCCAACGAAAAATGTCAAATCAGAATTCCTTTATTTGTTCGAATTACCCTTGGTACATACTTTCTGGTGCACTGATATTGCATCTGGACATATTTGTGTGATTGATAATTATAGTTGTTAAGAATTTGTTATTTGAATCTTTTAAATGCATCTTCTTACAAAACACGTGGCTTTTAATTAAAAGAATTGAAACTTACTAGTCACTCCGGTATACAACAATTCATTCTACATTTCAATTCCCTCAATCATAATATTACAATCCTATGAACATCCAGATTGTTGTCTGTTATGAATTTAGACATTTTGTATTTCAACTAAGGCCATGTTGATTTGATTATATGGATGACATCCGCGCGCGCATGAATTTTCGGCCGTTTCCAAAAAAAAAAGTTTCCAATCACACTGTAAATTGTACAAAACAGTTGCAAAATGAGCAAATATATACCGAAAGTTGCAAAAAAAAATATTTGAAAACGATTCCAACGTCATAGAATGCCAAAATCAAACAAAAAACTAAAATGCAAAGAAATGAATTTAAAGAGTAGATTATTCGCCATACCATACTCTGTGTCATTTGTTCGACCTTCATGACAACGTAGATTTCATGAAAGCAACTTTTTTTTTGCAAAACTTTTTTTTATTCGCGCGCTCGCATCAGTTTTGGGGTTTCCAGAGGATGTCATCCATATAATCAAATCAACATGGCCTAAGTGGGCCACAATCTGCCTCAAACACGTAAGCTTTTAGAATATTTACATAAATTGTAATGAATTGTTGGAAGATTGAAATACAAGCAGTACATTACACTTGCTCAGGATCATTTGCAATTGGCAATGGCTATTAGGGCAGTATTATGTTCCCCTGTTTAAACCACCAATCAAATAGGACAAACTTCCTGCAAAATTTAACAAATTTGTACCACATTTGTACTCAATGTTTATGATATTTTACTATTACATTTACATTACTATTGCATTATCACTATCACAAAGGGTTTATTTCATGCTAATTGACATTTCAATGGAAGAAACTAATTGACAGGAAAATCCTTTAAGTGCACTTGATTATTCATCACATTTATGTAGTTGTTAAATTAGAAAGTGACATGTACAGCGATTTCAACAAAAGTTCAGCAGCCTATCGCACATGGTTACAAAGTGATCTTTTGGAATACAGTTTAAGTAATATAGACACTCAATATTGATAGTTTGGTTCTTTAGTCAATTTATGCGTGTCCATGCTTAAGTATTCTACCTTCAAGTTGTCCACTTACAGAGAACCATCCGAGAACAGTTGCGGTGAGCGCTCGGCCATGTCTCCTAGTTACACCCTGTAACAGAAAACAAAAAAAAATGCCATAGATGACATGTGGATGTCCTGACTGCTTCAGTACTCGTAGCAATAATGGATGAAAAACGGCAAATGTGAAACCTTTAACCATGTAGGAATAACATCCCCAAGGAAAGCCTTTGACGACTTCGATACTCCTGGCGCTAATGGTTGAAACATTGGCAAGTTCGAAACCCTTAGTTAACATTGTAAGAATGATATCATTTTTCAGTTAAGTTTCCATTTTCGATTAGTAGGAATGATCTTCGCTTCAGGTACCTGCGGTGACTTGGCAAATGAAGTTGGCCATGAAATTGCACCGTCCGTCGTACCACTTGTCATTTTCCCTCCGGTATATGACGCAGTTTTGCTTGTCGTAAACGACGCGCGGTTCTCCCCGAGATCACGAGGTGTACCCCCGAAGGGGCGTGCCGTCCACCCACTCGAACACAGCTTTCTTGCGCCGATCGAAAAGGCCGAACCAGAATGAGCCAGTAGAGCCAGTGGCCCTATACAGCGAAATCAGAAAAGCGTCGATCCAAGGGTTTTGGGGCATGGCGAGGGTGCCGCCATCTCGACGACAGATCTCGCTCGCTCCGCCGAAGCTGCTAAAAGTGTCGTAAGCCTTGTAGCAGGTATCACGGGACTTCTTATAACCTTTTGGACAATCTGGAGAAAATGTGTTTGAACAGCTTTAAGGAGAACAAAAGAGTTGGTCAAATGGCTCCTCTTCCAACACTAACATAATTAAGTTTGAAGTTCGAGCTTATTAAGAAAGGAACTCACGGGCTTGGTTTGCCGTAATGCGTGCTAAATACAATTTCTGTTTGGGTGTACATAGCTTCTTGGTTAAATGTATGTTTGTGATATGCAGTTACTTGTTTGTAAGTGATTATCTTCTAAGACATCTATTTGGTACATACAAATGCAACCATAGAATGAGACAACAGTTACCAACTAAGATGAATCATCAAAACAGCCAAATGTCATATCTTTTAAAGGTGTGCTTAGTCAAAGAAAAAAGGATGCCACACCTCCTTTAGACTTGCAGTGTGGCGTTGACTTGACCCGCCCATGTGGCCCCGTTTTACCCTTTTGTTCCGGGCGTTGGCCTTGCCCTTGGAACCCAGGGGGCCCCTTCGGCCCCTGCGGCCCGGTTGGCCCAATTGCACTCTTTTGTCCCGGGCGTCCCGGTGGCCCTTGGAACCCAGGCGGCCTCTTCTGCCCTTGAGGCCCAATTGGCCCCGTTTCTCCCTTTTGGCCCAAGCATCCGCTTGGCCCAGGGGGCCCCATCCGACCTTGAGGCCCAGTTGGCCCAATGTCTCCCTTCTCTCCTGGCGGGCCAGGTGGCGCGGGAGGCCCAGTAGACACAGGGGCAACTGGTCCCATGGTCCCCTTCTTTCCTGGTGCGCCAGGTAGCCCAGGAGGCCCAGGTGGCCCGGCAGACACAGCGCCAGGTGGCCCAATGGCTCCTGGTGGACCAGGAGGCCCAGTAGACCCGGGGCCAGTTGGCCCTATGCCCCCCTTTTCTCCACGAGGCCCAGTTGGCCCAATGGCTCCCTTCTCCCCTGGTGGGCCAGGTGGCCCAGGAGGCCCGGCAGACACAGGGCCAACTGGCCCAATGGGCCCCTTCCCTCCTGTAGGGCCAAGACGCCCGGCAAACACTGGCTGCCCGGAGGAAACACATGTCTCTGGAAAAACACCTGATCATAAGCTTACGAGAGATCATGGAGAATACAGTTTGACACATCACAAACATATGTTGGATGTATAAATATTGAGGACAGTAAGCATTAAGTTCCTTTGCACACGTGTGCATTAAAGAGTTACATGATTTAAATACACAGAATTGTACAACTACAAAAAGGACATAGTAGTATATAGATACGATAAAATGTTAGTTACTAACGTTCCAGCTCGGCAAGTCGCTGCTCGGTCCTTTGGTTCTGCTTTTTCATCTCCTCAAATTGCTTTGCCGTTTCCACAGACTGACTGGCGTTTTTGACTATATTAAAGGAAAATAGGAGAAAAAATATCAGTGGCTTCTTATACAGGTTAAGCCAACATATACCTGTACAAGATATTGCAAGTTAAAAACATTATGAGATTAGAATTTGAGTTTGGAAACTGATTGTCTAAACATTGTAAATGAAACGAGGCGTGTATTTTCCTGATGTAATCTAAGAAACTTGCCTGCAAAAAAAGACAACAGTATAACGATCACCACAGCGAACACAAGGCCTGTGATCTGCCATAATTTGTTGCGCAGGCGCCAACACTTGTTACCGTCCGGGGGCGTATCGTAGGCATCTGTAAAGACAGAAATATTTATGTTTACCCTCACCACTACGTGTTTTAAATAAACATTTAATGGTGATGTAACTAAAAACAAAAAAAGCCGCATACCTCTGATCTGCTAGCGTCATTAGGGTAATACTGTCAAAGGACATTTCTACTGCGACCGACTAATTCCCAAAGATTTGGTAGATCGCTCAACTAAGTTAATAGATAAACTCAATTTCCTCTTCTAGTATATTTTGTTGTCTTTTTGCAATATTTTCTAACCCATTGCATCATAATTATTAATATAGAAATCATGGATCGCACAAATCCAATCCTGGTCACTGTACGATCGCCGTACGCTTAGTAAATAGGAGCATCAAAGCAAAACAAATAGTTTTGCAACGTAGTAATCTGCAAAGTTATTTTTACCTGCTCTAGAGACGTACAGAGCGTTCGGTATGTTCGCAGCGGCGTCCGCAACGGACCGCCAATCTGTCTGAGGCTGCTGCATGGGTGTGGCGCCTGTGGAAAAAAAAATAGAATTATGTCCATCCTACGTCTTTTGCTGAATAACCAGGACTGTTAACAGCCCAATCTTAAAAATAAGTCATTTCACAGCCGGACCAAGAGGTCATGAGTTCGAATCCCGGCTGACTGTGCCGCTCACATGACGTACATGCATGTCGGGTGAGCGGCACAGCTGAGATTCGAACCATGACTTGTCGGTATAGCTGTATATAACTGTTTTGAGGAAAGCTGTGCGTTTAGAAAACAAACAAACAAGCAAACAAAGAAACAAACAAGCTACCTCCAGGATCCCCGGTCTGGGACTGCTGCTGCCCTCTCTTCATGGTGCCACTTGTCAGGTTTCTGGACAGCAAAAACACGCCCTACACCAGGCAGGTGCTAAATAACAATAACTTGTTTGTGCACAGCGTTAGACTCAAAGCAGTTTCACATCGACTGAATGATATTAAAAGTGGAAGATGAAAGCAAACAGCCACAGATTGCACGATTTGCAAACATGAAGCAGCTCACGTAAAGCAGACTTATCAAATGAACACGTAATCATTTCAGTTGCTTGGTATTCAAAACAGTGGGCTACAAAGGAGTTACTGTTGTATTGATCTTTCTTATGTTCTTAAATGTTAAGCATAAGCATTAATTTCTGATAGCAAACATAATACCCCAAAAATGACGTAAAAACATGCACAATGTACTTCAGCAATCAGTGAACACTACACTGAAAAAAAGTTAAATCTAATTTCTATTATACTGTTTTTCGGTTTGGTTTGGTTTGGTGAGTATACATAATTGTGTCATTTTGGTAGTTAGAATAGTTACGCTATATCTTATTAAAGTATACGTAGAGTATTGTCTTCTTTAAAGTAAACAATACTTCTGAATGTTTCTCAATTGATATTTCACTATAACAAAAACCGAAGAAAGTATTATAAGCACTGCAGCTCATAGCCACAACTTAGTTGTATTGAAACCTTTCTCCAGACAAATACGACTTAACAAATGCAACCTGCACTGTTCGGTACATTTTTATATTCCAACATGTAATCACAGGACGTGCTCACAGTAAGTATTTTTATATTGGGCTCTATTGACAATCAGCCAGTCAGTCAAAATGAATGAACTACCCAAGGAAAAATGTCAAATCAGAATTCCTTTATTTGTTCAAATTACCCTTAGTACATACTTTCTGGTGCACTGATGTTGCATCTGGACATCATTGTGTGATTGATAATTAGGCCACACCGAGTAAATTTTATGGATGACGTCCTTTGGAGACCCTATATCTAATGCGAGAGGGCGAAAAAAAACAAGAAGGGCCCTAAAAAACAAGATGCCTAGATTAGAAATATACTAAGAGACGACAAATGCTAGGACACAAATTGAATGAGGTTACACAGATTAACAAGCAAGAAGTCTTTTATTCATCATCAAAACAGCAATAAATCAGGTGGAACAGCAGTTGTCGTCCTGTCCTGTTTCTTTCATCACATTTTTGCAGGCCTGCAGAAACAAAGCATGTGCTCTTTACCCATTTCGCGTTACGGATTTCACGTCAATCTAACGATTTGCAGCACTGTTGCGACTCTTTGGACATACTTACAGGAAGCGGAATTTCTTGTGTTTTTTTTCTAGGAACAGGCCAAAATCAATGCGCGCACGGACGTCATCCATAAAATTTACTTGGTGTGGCCTTATAGTTGTTAAGAATTTGTTATTTGAATCTTTTAAATGCATCTTCTTACAAAACACGTGGCTTTTAATTAAAATAATTGAAACTCACTAGTCACTTAGGTATACAACAATTCATTCTACATTTCAATTCCCTCAATCGTTACAATTCTAGGAACATCCAGATTGTTGTCTGTTATGAATTTAAACATTTTGTATTTCAACTAAGTGGGCCACAATCTGCCTCAAACACGTAAGCTTTTAGAATATTTACATAAATTGTAATGAATTGTTGGAGGATAAAAATACAAGCAGTACATTACACTTGCTCAGGATCATTTGCAATTGGCAATGGCTATTAGGGCAGTATTATGTTCCCCTGTTTAAACCATCAATCAAATAGGACAAACCTCCTGCAAAATTTTACAAATTTGTACCACATTTGTACTCAATGTTAATGATATTTTACTATTACATTTACATTACTATTGCATTATCCCTATCACAAAGGGTTATTTTTAATGCTAATTGGCATTTCAATGGAAAAATATAATTGACAGAAAAATCCTTTAAGTGCACTTGATTATTCATCACATTTATGTAGTTGTTAAATTAGAAAGTGACATGTACAGCGATTTCAACAAAAGTTCAGCAGCCTATCGCACATGGTTTACAAAGTGATCTTTTGGAATACAGTTTAAGTAATATAGACACTCATATTGATAGTTTGGTTCTTTAGTCAACTTATGCGTGTCCATGCTAAGTATTCTACCTTCAAGTTGTCCAGTTTTACAGAGAATCATCAGAGAACAGCGGCGGTGAGCGCTCGGCCATGTCTCCTAGTTACACCCTGTAACAGAAAACAAAAAAAATGCCATAAATGTAATGTGGAAATCATGACTGCTTCAGTACTCGTGGAAATAATGGTTCAAAAATTGGGAATTGTGAAAAAAATGTAGGAATGCCAGTAATATCCCCAATGAAAGTCTTCGACTGCTTCCGTACTCCAATGACTGGAACATTGGCAAGTACCAATCCTTTAATTAACCATGAAAGAATAATAAATATAATTTTCCAGTGAAGCGATTCATTTCAATTAGTAGGCATAGTTTTCGCTTGAGGTACCTGGAGTAACTTTGCAAATGAAGTTAGCCGGGGTATCGCAACCCGGGACGTTGTCCCACTTGTCCTCTGCTATCCGGTACTGAACGCAGTCGCGATAGGGGAGGCTGAACCAAAATTCGTCAGTACAGCCAGTGGCGCCATACATGGCAATCAGCCAACCGCTGGAGACAGGGTCGTCGGACTTCGCGACGGTACCGCCATCCTGACGACAGGTCGCGCTCGCTGCTTCGAAGGTCTTACGAGTGTAGAATGCCTTGTAGCAGATTCCACGCCGATTCTGATAACCTTTAGGGCAAGCTGAGGAATACATGTTTTGTTTATGAAATATTTTCTATTCTATATAAGGTCTTATTCTATCCTTTTTACCTCCGGGGGAGGAGACATCCTACCGCGGAAGGGTTTTGTGAGAGATTTAGACTTTCATGTTTGCAGCTGTTTCTCGCGTTTGGGTGGACGGATTCTTTTGAGACTCGGTATATGTTTTTTTGTTGGGCTGCATATGATGCACGTTCTTTTGTTTTTATTGTATATGTGTTTTCAGGCGTGAAAATGGTGCCTTTTGGTGGCCTAAAACACCCCTTTGAGCGTGAAAGTGGTCGCGACCGTTGACCTTTGGCGTGTTTAAGCTATTCTCGGTCTGGTCCACGTATATGACCTCTCACACAGAGGGGTGTCCGGTCTCGATAAATTCTTTGTTTAAAACCCTATATAAAAATATACAATAAAAATCCCGGAGGTATAAAATCTCAGATTTTACTTGTTTTACTTTGTTAAATAGTTGTTGCCATACATTGTACCATGTGCATTTGTCGTGCAATTGTGCTAAGTTGTTCTTGTTGTTGAAGTAAACTTGATTCCACACCTCCAGTTGACTCGCAGCACCCTTTTGGGCCAGTTGGTCCGATTGCACCTTTCTGTCCGGGAGGCCCTTGTCGTCCCGAGGGTCCCCGCAACCCCCGAGGCCCAGGGTACCCAGGACCAGCTGGCCCCATGGTCCCCTTCTCTCCTGGAGGGCCAGCTGGCCCCGTGGCCCCCTTTTCTCCAGGAGGCCCGGCAGACGCAGGACCAACTGGCCCCATAGACCCCTTCTCTCCAGGTGGGCCAGGAGGCCCGGCAGACCCGGCTTGTCCGGATGAAACACACATC
>NW_017804017.1:22850-25318 GCF_001625305.1 Branchiostoma belcheri | reverse complement strand
ATATATGTATATATATGATGATTCTCTGTAAAACTGGACAACTTGAAGGTAGAATACTTAGCATGGACACGCATAAGTTGACTAAAGAACCAAACTATCAATATGAGTGTCTATATTACCTAAACTGTATTCCAACAGATCACTTTGTAACCATGTGCGATAGGCTGCTGAACTTTTGTTGAAATCGCTGTACATGTTACTTTTTAATTCAACAACTACATAAATGTGATGAATAATCAAGTGCACTTAAAGGAAATAAACCCTTTGTGATAGTGATAATGCAATAGTAATGTAAATGTAATAGTTAAGAGCGAATGTCTGTAAGGATCAAACAATGGTGGCACCGGTCAAAAAATCGATTTGGCTCATTTTTTGCACAGTGATAGTACTTGGTACATAACCCCTCAGAATAGCTTTCTTTTTGCTCAGAACCCCTTGTTGCCATGGCAACGGGCCAAAGAAGTTTTCAGGGCATTTGTCCAGATTTTGGCATGTACAAAACATAGAAATTGGCTAACTTTAGGGCACTATAACTGATCAGTGCTTTAGCGTAACGACAAGAGCAAGATGTGCTGATCAGAGCAATGCCTAAACTTGTATAAAATAGCAGTAAAGCCAATGTTCAGTAAAATCTGAGGTCTTGGGCACTCTGAATACAATGCACTGTTTTAAGGGTGTAAAAAAACTGAAATTTTGCCCAACTTTGAAGCACTGTAAGTCCCAGAAGGGGAGGATGTTTTGTTTCAAATTTGCACAGCATAATAAACCACTCCAGAGGTATCAGATGCATGCTTGCAAAGTTTGGGTTCTTGTTTCGTTGCTACGCACTTGTCCTTTAAAGTAGGTCAGTTTTCGTTATTTTGATGATATGTCATTTTGTGCTTTTTTTGAACTAACATAAGCTCCAAACCAAACTAGTTCTTTACTTGAAATTTACATGAAGTATATAACAACAAATTGTCTATGAAATGCATGCTTGCAAAGTTGGAATTCTTGTTTCGTTGCTACGCACTTGTCCTTTAAAGTAGGTCAGTTTTGGTTATTTTGATGATATGTCATTTTGTGCTATCTTTGAACTAACATAAGCTCCAAACCAAACTAGTTCTTTACTTGAAATTTACATGAAGTATAAAACAACAAATTGTCTATAAAATGCATGCTTGCAAAGTTTGGGTTCTTGTTTTGCTGCTACACGCTTGCTACTTAAAGTGGGACAATTTTCATTAGTTTGATAGTACGTCATTTTGTGCTATCTCTGAACCACCATGAGTTCCAAACCAACATTGGTTTGTACTTGCAATTTACGTGAAATATAGAACAATATATTGTCAATGAAGTGCAAGTTTGAGGTCTTGTTTTGTTGCAGTGAAACTGGCCTTGAAACTGGGTATTTTTTTCAATATGTCATTATGTACTATCAATTTAAAAGTATCATAAGTTGCAAACCAATATTGCCTGCATTTGAAATACAAAATTTAATGCTATGTTGCCCCTTCCTTAGGGGCAACATAGCATGCCATCCAGTTCCTAGACTATAGTGAATCTCCCCTTGGCTCCATGGTCAGGGCAAGAAACTTGAGAAGTCCTTATCTCTTTCATCTAGAGTTCACGTTAGCTTGATAAAGATGAGATATAAACCTATGTGACATGTCAAAGAGAAGTGACTTATACGAACTTGGGATTGCATTGCTAAAACTGATTTGTGAACACTTTGATGTAGATGTAACGTCCATAAGTGATCGCCGTCGGAAAGCGGCCTTTGTAGCAAAACTGAAAGAGTACTTAAGTTCCTGTCCTTGCTCAAAATGAGTACAGTCTACATGTACAGGAATAGCGGAGTTGACTGAAATGCATGTTTTCCACATAGACATAGTTATACAAAGACATAGAGTGATAGACTACATATTAGAAAGATGCGCAGGGATTTATCATATTTATTCAAATATAGAAACAAGTCAAGTCTTCGAGAGTCACTAATATGGGGACGCTAAATATGACTGTATAGGACTGTTATCATCAAATTAAGATAAAGTGGCATACGTTCAATAACAGCCACATTGCTACAACTATATCAATGACATGCAAACGTTGGTGCTAACTATTTCATAAACAACCCAAGGCATAGATCTGTCAAAATTAGAGATAGAAGAATTAAAACCTTTCCTTTTTCATATTAGACTCCCAAGGATAGCCAATATTTTGACATTAGTGGACAAGTGAAGAATATGGCCTACTTTCAGGGACAGGTACAGCCACTAGAACACAGGAATCTGACCTACGCAAACATGCATTTCAAAGACAATATATAGGTTTACATTCGGTGTAAATTTAAATAGCAAAACAATTTACTGTTGAGACTTATGAGAGTCAAAAGATAGGACAAGATGACATGAAAATATGCAAATTGCCCCTTTTTCAGGGACAAGTGCGTAGCAGCAAAACAAGAACCCAGACTTTGCAAGTACGCA
>NW_017804017.1:8510-21804 GCF_001625305.1 Branchiostoma belcheri | reverse complement strand
AAAACTGACCTACTTTAAAGGACAAAGTGCGTAGCAACGAAACAAGAACCCAAACTTTGCAAGCATGCATTTTATAGACAATTGTGTTTTATATTTCATGTAAATTTCAGGTAAAGAACTAGTTTGGTTTGGAGCTTATATTGGTTCAAAGATAGCACAAAATGACATATCATCAAAATAACGAAAACTGACCTACTTTAAAGGACAAGTGCGTAGCAACGAAACAAGAACCCAAACTTTGCAAGCATGCATTTCATAGACAATTTGTTGTTTTATACTTCATGTAAATTTCAAGTAAAGAACTAGTTTGGTTTGGAGCTTATGTTAGTTCAAAGATAGCACAAAATGACATATCATCAAAATAACGAAAACTGACCTACTTTAAAGGACAAGTGCGTAGCAACGAAACAAGAATTCCAAACTTTGCAAGCATGCATCTGATACCTCTGGAGTGGTTTATTATGCAGTGCAAATTTGAAACAAAACATCCTCCCCTTCTGGGACTTACAGTGCTTCAAAGTTGGGCAAAATTTCAGTTTTTTTTACACCCTTAAAACAGTGCATTGTATTCAGAGTGCCCAAGACCTCAGATTTTACTGAACATTGGCTTTACTGCTGTTTTATAGAAGTTTATGCATTGCTCTGATCAGCACATCTTGCTCTTGTCGTTACGCTAAAGCACTGATCAGTTATAGTGCCCTAAAGTTAGCCAATTTCTATGTTTTGTACATGCCAAAAATCTGGACAAATGCCCTGAAAACTTCTTTGGCCCGTTGCCATGGCAACAAGGGGTTCTGAACAAAAAGAAAGCTATTCTGAGGGGTTATGTACCAAGTACTATCACTGTGCAAAAAATGAGCCAAATCGATTTTTTGACCGGTGCCACCATTGTTTGATCCTTACAGACATTCGCTCTTAAATATCATTAACATTGAGTACAAATTTGGTATTTATATATTTATATTTATATTTATATTTATATTTATATTTATATTTATATTTATATTTATATTTATATTTATATTTATATTTATATTTATATTTATATTTATATTTATATTTATATTTATATTTATATTTATATTTATATTTATATTTATATTTATATTTATATTTATTAGATGTATAATGTTGATGACATTGGGGTCCTTGACACAATTTACATGTAATGGTTCTGTGATTACAATACACACAAATACAAAAAAAGTACATATAAAGTCTATTGAACTTCTCTGATATGATGGAAATACTAGCTACTAACGTTCTAGCTCTGCTAGTCGCTGCTCGGTTTTATGGTTCTGTTTCTTGATCTCGTCAAGTTGCTTTGCCATTTCCGCAGACTGACTGGCGGTTTTGACTAATTGAACAGAGGTAGGAGAAAAATATCAATGGCTTCTATACGATTAGAAACAATAGTCACATTTAATGTTGTACCAGCATTTTAAAGCTTTTAAGTACATATTTTAAGACATTGCAAGTACAGAACATGTGAGGCGTTTGTTTTGGGTACCGCTCATCTGTATGGCTAGAACCAGCCTACGATACAAAACAAGCGACAATTTCTGTCAGTGACATCTCATCTTTCCCTGACAGATATGCTATGGGATACGATTAGTTCAACCTACACTACATTAGAGAATGACCAGAAAAATTCAGTTTTGCAACCCTAAACAGGCCGGATTCTCGAAACATTGCAAATAAATCAATGCGTGTGTTCTGTGCGAGTACTCTAAGAAACTTGCCTGCAAAGAAAGGCAACAGTATTACTAGTATGACAATGACCACAGCAAAAACAAGGCCTGTGATTTGCCATAGCTTGTCGCGAAGCCGCCAACACGTGTTCACGTCTGCATAGATGCGGTCTGTTTAGCACAATATAAAAGAAAAAAATATGCAGTCCAATCCAGCAATGTAAATTGACATTATTATGCAACAACACAATGTAAAAACATATAGTTTTAGTTATTATAAAGTAATTTAAAAGTAATAGTAATACAGGAGTCATATGAAGCACATAGGTGACTCTATTTACAGCCTGAATTGTTTAGCTTTATTCCATTTCTTAATCTCAGTTTTTAATCTAATTATATTTCAGTCCATACCACATGGTATGGATGAAATATATTGTGTTCTCTCATGTTTCTTCTCCTCCTTCTCCTTCTCCTGCCATTCCGTATAAATGGATTCAACTCTGTCATTTTTTAGCCTAATGACTTGAAATTTGTCATGGAGGTAGAGTGGGCCAATACACCAAGGCTTTTTTTTCATTTTTTTATACATGCCTTTGAAACATTTTTATGAAGGTTTTTGGGGGCATTTTTCGACAAAAAATAGATTTTTGGATCCTGAGCCCTGGTATTACAACCAAATAACCTGAAATTAGGTATAAGAGTACCTTGAACGTGTGTCTATAGAATAGCAGTCACATATTTGGCATACACCACGTCCAAACGACTCATTTGGGGGACTTAACTGGCTATTTTCTGCCCAAAAAAGGCCAACAGTGCTATACCCGTTCCACGTTCGATCTAAAGACTGGCCCGTTCCATCTGCCGTTGGCCATCGAACACTAATCTCCAAGCAGATCTTTCGGTGGCAAGACAGTATCCATTGGCCAGAGGAGTGTCCATTAGCCACCGAAGATCTGCCTGCACTCGCACAGGGAGGAGCACTTCCTTTCAAAAATGGTGTTGCTGCCCCTCCTTGTGCCCCTATTAACAGCAATTGAAAAACTGGCCACGCTAAGGTTTTTACAAGCGGTTTATAGCTTGAATCTGGGACAAATTCAGTCACCCGCGCACATCTCAGTGGGAGTTCCCCCCCTAACTGAATCAGATACAATTCTGTATGCTGGCACTGTGATGCTTTCTGAAACATGGAAATGGATACTTATGGTTAAAATTTAAAACCCCATGCCAGACATTACAAAACACAAGGTGAACCTTCTCCTCCGGATCCATTGTTTAAACTGCCCAATACATGTATAACAGTTGGTGTTGTGACCCATAGACAGACTTCCTGTAACGGTCAACCATGCAGCCCCACAAGGAGGACAATAGCCTTGCCCGGTGGTTAGGGCAATAAACTACTTGGCAAACACATTCTGAGTAGGCAACAACTAGGTGTTAATAGCCTTTGACGTTTCGACTGCAGGCAGATCTTCGGTGGCTAATGGACACTCCTCTGGCCAATGGATACTGCCTTGCCACCGAAAGATCTGCTTGGAGATTAATCGAACACTGCTCCAACACATCGAACATTGTGGGTTACCTGGGGTCACGTTGCGCGTAAGTCGTGCGCAATGACCCACAGACACATTCAATTTTATGTGCCTAAGATCATTACGGAAAAGTCCACTTTTGCGTGGGAGGGAGATGGACTGAAATATGCTGTATTTGTTCCCAAGCAAATGTCGGCCTTTCTAGTATATACTTGTCTTCTTTATCCTTTTATGTCGCGACATGCATGAATAACGGTAATTGTACATCTTTCGCATTACGTGTTGTAAATAAAAAATTGTCTTTGTTTTCTATTGAAATATAGTGTAACATATTGCATCATATTCAAATTTTGCAATAAACAGCGAGCAGATTATTATTGGAATGAGCAGAGCACTTTGGACTATTGCCTCTGACTATTTACAGCTTAGAGGTACATATCCAATATTTTGTCAAAAACTTCTCTGTCACATAGCGGATCATAATGACCCCCAGCGGGGGTCTTCACGCTTCGTTAGAAATTGAAAAATCTCAAGATTTATTCCAAAGATCTCAATATTTTAGACGAAATCTTGAGATCTTATGAGACAATCTTGAAATTTTTCATGACAATCTCCAGATCTTTCAGAAAATCTTGAGATGAAAACAAAAGGTCTCAAGATCTTTCCAAATGTTTTCAAAGTATCTTGAGATTTTTCCATAGCATCTCGATATGCTTTAAAAATATCAAGATTGTTTAAAAGATCTCAAGTTTTTTCAAGATTGCTTTAAAAATCTTGATATTTTTCAAATCATCTCGAGATGCTATGAAAAAATCTCAAGATGCTTTGAAAAAATTTGGAAAGATCTTGAGACCTTTTGTTTTCATCTCAAGATTTTCTGAAAGATCTGGAGATTGTCATGAAAAATCTGAAGATTGTCTCATAAGATCTCAAGATTTTGTCTAAAATATTGAGATTTTTCAATTTTTAACGAATGTAACAGAGAAGTTTTTGACAAAATATTGGATATGTACCTCTAAGCTGTAAATAGTCAGAGGCATTAGTCCAAAGTGCTCTGCTCATTCCAATAATAATCTGCTTACTGTTAATAACGAATCACACAAATCCAATTCTGTCTAGTGGAAATGGGGCCTAAGGTTTCGAAGCAAGTCAGCAACAGAATTTTAGAACCTACAGGATAGCTTAGCTCGAATTTTTTTACCTGCTCTAGAGACGTACAGAGCGTTCGGTATGTTCGCAGCGGCGTGTGCAACGGACCGCCAATCTGTCTGAGGCTGCTGCATGGGTGTGGCACCTGTGGAAAAATGACAAAATAACGGAATTACCAGGGCTGTTCGACCTTTAACTTCGGGTACCTAACTTCGGTTTGGGAAAGTCGTATTGAGGTCACCTGGTGGCACCGAATGACAGCCGCACAGACCCTTGCGACAGTTCCACAAAAATTTGTGGAACAAATATGTGTATCATGTGTGTATTATTATTTGATTGTTGTGATCTGTATTGATTATTATGTGATACCCTGTATCAATTCAGCCGTATAAAGGCTGCGACTGCAGGGGTAATGTTTGGACATAACATTAATAATAATAATAATATTATTATTATTATTATTATTATCGTCTGTCCACAGCTGGACATACATGCAGATGTCATGAGTTCGAATCCCGTCTGGCTGTGTTGCTCGTGATGCATGTCGGGTGAGCGGCACAGCTCGGATTCATACTTATGGTTTCTTGGTCCAGCTGTGGATAGCTATGTTGAGATAAGCTTTTCGTTTAGGAATGTAAATAAACACACTACCTCCTGTGTCCGCAGCCTGGGACTGCTGCTGCCCTCTCTTCGTGGTGCCTCTTGTCAGGTTTCTGGACAGCAAAAACACGTCCTACACCAGGCAGGTGCTAAATAACAATAACTTGTTTGTGCATAGCATAAGACTCATAAAGCAGTTTCACATCGACTAAACGAAATTAAAAGTAAAAGATAAAAGTAAGGCAAGCAGATTGCACGATTTGCAAACATGAAACAGCTCGTAGGCGAGACTTATCAAATGAACACGTAATCGTTTCAGTGGGCTACAAAAGGAGTTCTTGTTGTATTGATCTTTCTTTGCTTGAAAATAATTTTTGTTCTTAAATGTTAAGCATAAGCATTAATTTCGGATATACTCCAAAAAGTGATGTAAAAAAACATGTACAATGTACTTCGTCGATCAGTGAACACTAAACAGACAAGTTAAATCTAAAAGAATAGTTACGCTTTATCTTAAAGTGGCCGTAAAGTGTTAAAGTATACGTAGAGTATTGTCTGTGAGTTACGGAATATCATGAAAAACCTCGCTATACCTCCTGTGTCTCCTGCTCCCCTCCTTTCATGGTGCCACTTGTCAGGTTTCTGGGCAGCAAAAACACGCCCTACACCAGGCAGGTGCTAAAAAAACAATAACTTGTTTGTGCATGTACAGAGTGAGACTCAAAGAAGTTTAACCTCGAGTAAATGAAATTAAAAATAACAAGGCAGACAATAACTAGAAAGGCCGACATCTGTTTTGGAGCAAATTCAGCATGGCTTCACCACATTTCACGACATGGCAGCAAAAGAAGGAGAATACAAGGAAAAACAATTCTTTACATTGATATAACTATAGTATGAAGTGACAATAGTTGGATAGCTATCCCTTACATTATTGGTAGGGATTTTAATTTCATAATGCAAACTGTTGATTTTCAAGATAAAAGAAGCGTTTATGCCCTGCATTCCAATACTGGAGCAGGAAAGCTTGACATACCTACCAAAACACTTGAATAAAGTTCATACTGTCAATATGGCACGATAATGTCATGCGAGGTACAAATGGGACCACTCGCAATGTTTCACGCTCAGATAAGGGAAACAAAACATCCTGTGTCCTTGGGCCCTACATTCTAGAACCGCAATGATGCAGAGATGTTGAACTGTCAGGCGCTGTGGTCAGAAATTGCTCGTGGACCTGCAACCAACAAACCAACCAACAAACCAACAAACCAACAAAAAAACGCACAAACCAACAAACCAACCGACCAACCAACCAACCAACCAACCAACCAACCAACCAGCCAGCCAGCCAGCCAGCCAGCCAGCCAACCATCCAACCAACCAACCAACAAACCAACCAACAAACCAACCAACCAACAAAAACGTACAAACCAACAACCAACCGACCAACCAACCAACCAACCAACCAACCAACCAACCAACCAACCAACCAGNGAAAAACAATTCTTTACATTGATATAACTATAGTATGAAGTGACAATAGTTGGATAGCTATCCCTTACATTATTGGTAGGGATTTTTAATTTCATAATGCAAACTGTTGATTTTCAAGATAAAAGAAGCGTTTATGCCCTGCATTCCAATACTGGAGCAGGAACGCTTGACATACCTACCAAAACACTTGAATAAAGTTCATACTGTCAATATGGCACGGCTTTGTACAGGTGTTAATTGAGTTAACCAAATCAGATCCGAACAGCCAATCAGCAAGGAGAATAGAGGAAGCTGCATGCCTATTGGTTGCCAGCTCTACATGCCATTCTGATGACTCATGCCGAAATATGGTAACACACTGCTATAGTACATTTTCTATAACACAGCCAAAAAGCTCAAATAAAACTATTCTAAAAGCCTGTATCACAAAAATGAAAAAAAAATTCCTGGGGGTATTTGCCCACTCTACCTTCATGCCAAATGTCATCTTATTTGACCAAAAAATGAAGGAGTTGAATCAATTTAAAAAAATGGCAGGAGAAGGAGGAGATGAAACGAGAGCAAAAACAATATGTGATAATAATAAACCTACACCTCAGATCAATCACAGACTTTCTGGGGAACGTTAACAAGCCATTTATTTTGTGAAGAAAGATGCCCGCATACGAACGACAAGCACAGTACACGTCTACCTTGTGCATGTATTCTAATGTATGGACTGCAGTATCGATTAGTTATGGTAGATGACGCTGTGCACGTGAGACCACCTGATGAACGTTAATGTGCGTTGGATAAACTGTTGAATCTAATTGTAAAAGGCAAGCTTTGAGAAGGAATATTCTGATGAAATAAATTTATTAGCGGTAGTTTTTTTTTCTGCAGATCAACCATAGCCTTTCTGTGAGTGTCTTAACGTTCACAAGCCGTTTGTTTTGTGAAGGAAGATGCAGAAAATAATGTCCGGCATATGAACGGCAGGCACAGTATACGTCTACCTCGTATAGTAAGGTATGGGTTGCAGTACCGAATAATAATGCTAGATGGCGCTGTGAGACCACCTGATGAAAGTGCGTTGGATAAACTGCTCAATCTAATTGTAAACGCAGGTTTTGAGAAGGACTGTTCTGATGAATTAAACTTAAGTTCTCCACGAGTGTCCAGGCTTCTCTATGATTCTCCGTGTCTCTCTACAAATATCCAACCCCTTGAACGGCTGTGGTCCAATCATACGTTTTGTTACATTCAGGGAGATTCAGGGTCGTTGGACGGCACTGTGTACGTGACGTCATGATCATAGTGGAGCAGATAACATCAAATTTTGGAGGAATCTTTCAAATTGTGATACAAGCACCAAACTTGGTACAAATACTCATGGGACATTACTCTTTTGAAAAAGTACGCGGGCCACTTGATTTGACTTTTGGCGCCCCCTAGTGGCGCTTTTTGGTACTGCAGCTGACCTTCCGGGCTTTGTATCTCATGTTGTAAACATGCTACAGTTTTTATGTGGTAGAAAGCTGTTAAAGTAAGGAAGAAGTGACGTAAATTTGGTGTCTCTAGCTGCTTGCGTTGGACCTGCAGAGGCGTTTTTTGCCGGTGCACAATTTGCTTCAAGGGCGCTTATTTTGCTTCGGAAGGTCGGCTGCAGTACCAAAAAGCGCCCTTGGAGCAAATTTTTGCACCGGCAAAAAACGCCCCTGCAGTTTCAACGCAAGCAGCTAGACTTACTAAATTTACGTCACTTCTTTCTTATTTTAACAGCTTTCTACCACATAAAAATCATGACTGTAGCATGTTTAAAACAGGAGATACAAAGCCCAGAAGGTCAGCTGCAGTACTAAAAAGCGCCGCTAGGGGGCACCAAAAGTGAAATCAAGTGGCCCGCGTACTTTTTTTAAAAGAGTAATGTCTCATGAGTATTTGTACCAAGTTTGGTGCTTGCATCACAATTTGAAATATTATTTCAGTTATCTGCCCCACTATGCTGTCTTAGCCGTCTTTGACCCTTACTGCTAAAGGTTCTCAGGCACTGGTGATGATAAGCAACCGCAGCTTTTGTGTTTCGATCAACCGAACGTGATCCATGATTCCGATGATATATTAAAGTGTTTTCTAGTGACGTTACTGACGTAACACGAGCAACGACAATGTCATGCGAGGTACAAATGGGACCACTCGCAATGTTTCACGCTCAGATAAGGGAAACAAAACATCCTGTGTCCTTGGCCCCTACATTCTAGAACCGCAATGATGCAGAGATGTTGAACTGTCAGGCGCTGTGGTCAGAAATTGCTCGTGGACCTGCAACCAACAAACCAACCAACAAACCAACCAACCAACAAAAAAACGTACAAACCAACCGACCAACCGACCAACCAACCAACCAACCAACCAACCAACCAACCAACCAACCAACCAACCAACCAACCAACCAATGAATAAAACAACCAACAAACCAACCAACTAACCAACTAACCAAACGACAAACCAACCAACAAATCAACAGACACACACACACACAAACAGACAAACTAGGCAGTAGCTGATTTAAACCAGAAGATAGAGGATTACGGCAGTGACAGAGAGAAGACTTTAATAAGAACATTACTCCAGGTGTGTAAGTAACCGTGTCTCCTGGATTAGATGCGCATGCCTTCCAAAAAGCCAGGTTAGTAAAGCTTCTCTTTTAAACAAGCCTTGTGGGAGAGAAAACAAAGATATATCTGACATTCTATCTCATGATATGGCAGCAGCTGTTTTTTTTTTAATTACGGATTAAATGTTCTCCAGCTAAGTAAATGTAAAGCCTCCCTTTGTCAGGACTCATTCCATGTCCCCAGGGAGCACGTCGGAGGAACGTACTGCACCTGCGCGAAACCCGTAATGTATTATTGTACATAGCACTTCAGCAGAATGCCTCATATAAGGTTATATTCGCTCATATAAGGTTAGCATTTCGACAGTAGTTTCCAAATGTTGTGTCGGAAAGAATATCCTCTGCAACAGGCAAAATTCTGATGCAACGTTGACCAAAAACCCAACGAAAAACGCGAAAATACGGGGTTCTGCGCAGGCGCAGTACGTTCTGCCGACGTGCTTCCCCAGGGTACCATTTAAACAGGTGGGGAGACCTCCTGTGAAGCTGACATTGATTGATTATTATCATGTCCCTGACCTTACATGACTTCCCGTCACACCTGACGCACACACGTCGGCATACCTTTGACTCGAATTCTTCACAGAAGATTAGTGAAAGTGCCGTGTCCCCGCCCCCACACCTCTGAAGGATATATAAACAGGGCCGGTTTTGTACTTCACTGTGCCAACTTTCAAGGTCAGGACAACATCAAGTAGCCTGGAGAACTGAAGCTTGAGCGAGGTCCACATTTTGCGTCGATTGGGCAGGTAGGGCCCCTATCTCTTCTTCGAGAATGAAGTTGTCGTTTAGTTAAGATCCGTGTTTGTGCATTTCCTTCAAGTTATTCACTATATCGTCAAAGAAAGGGCCAGAAGCCAGCATGAGCAGCGCTAGACTAGATTTCTACTCGTGAAAATTTTTCACACCTTTTTTCTCATCATTTAAAACTTCGATTCGACAGTAATCTGTCATTTTCTCTGCAGAACGAAGAAGTTGACGAAGATGAAGCTTCACTGGGCACTTCTGGTGGCGCTGCTTCTCGTCGTTGGAGAAAGTTCAAGTAAGTCAATGTACACACATTCTAATGAAAGATCTGTCCTTTTTAATTATATCAAAGAGAAGTTCCCATACTTTGAACACCTTAGCGCAAATGATAAATTTATATTTTTGATCACATTTTTCCACTGTACAAAAAAGCGAGAAGAAGTTGACCTCTCTATATTAGCTCAGTAACTAGAACACTTTGTATTAGCCTAGTATAGTATCCTTGTATGTTCCTTATGTATGTATGTCTAAGTCAAGTAGTGCATCTTTTGTCTCCAATTTTCTATATACGTTTGTTATGTGTCTGTTATATCTTGACCTGTACCTAGCCCGTCGTGGCATGAATGTACAATATGAATAAAGGTATTTTATTTCATTTCATTTCATTAGCACACACACACACACACACACACACACATACACGCGCGCACACACACACACACACACATACACACACGCGCGCGCACACAGACACACCTAGACTGTTCAAAGTACGAGAAGTCATTCATTCATATTTCCGCATCAATATAGATGTTTCGTGCTCGCTCTAGTGATGGTCCCCCATGCCCCAACTGTGCTTTGTGACAACGAGTTCCACCTCTACGATAGTTTTTGGACAATACGATTTCTTTAATACCTCAATTATAAGTATAGATCTGCCACCTGAAAGACACCGAGAGATTCTTTGCTTAACAGACGGTCTCCTTTTCTTACATGATCGTCCCAGAGTCGGCTGCTGCTCCGGACAAGCGGGATTTGTCAGACAACTTTCTGATCCAGAATCCTGAACCTTCACTGGAAGGTGACGCTTCGCTTTCTTTTTGTTTCATTTAGGCCGTTTGATTTGATTGTATGTATGAGATCCGCGTATGATTTTTTGACCGTTTCCGGTAGGAAGTCGTACAAAGCAGCTGCAGAAGGAGCAAAAATATGCTGTAAATTACAAAGAAAATTATTGGAAAACAATACTAACGTTCTAGAGTGCCAAAATCAATTCCAAATGAAAAGAAGAAAATGTGAAGAAATGAAAAGGAATAGTGTATTATTCACCATACCAAACGGTGTTTAGTCATCTGGTCAACCTTCATGATTATGAAGTAAGTTTAAACTGTAATTTCCAACACAACAAAAATTGGACTCACCCAAATTTTCGACTGTACAAATCCAGTCTTTTTCAAGGAATGAGCAATGAGTTGTGTTGGAAATTACAGTTTAAGCTTACTTCATAATGACTTCTACCAACACAGATGAACTTTCAAGATAACCTTCATGATTATGTAGATTTCATAATGAAGGCAACTTTTTTGTCAAGCCTTTTTTATTCACTCGCTCACATCAGTTTTGGGGTTTCCAGACGATGTCATCCATATAATCAAATCAACATGGCCTTATCCAACAATACTAGCAATAGACAAACACTCCGATGTCATCGCGCTTTGTTATAACATATCTGTTGTAACCTCTACACCTAGAATATGCCCTTTTGGTCTAGTGGGCCACACAAGGCAAGTCTTGCGGTATGACTAAATACTTCAACCGACCTCAACCTACCGTTTCATGGTCGAATATGGGGTGTACATGGGATACGACGTGTGGCGTCGTGTGGTGTATTGGTACATCACTGGACTATGCCGGTATTTCACTGCATGTTATCTAATTAAGAGCAAGGATACAAGGCCAAGCACTTTAAATCTCGACAGATTTATGTCAGAAAATGGCACTTGATAATTGTTTCCCTTTTTTTATAAAGAAACAAGGGCAAGCACTTTGAATCTCAACAACTTTACTTTACACTTTTCTCAACCTTATATATTGAAGGTATCTAAATACTGCTAATGACGAGATTGTAACTACTCTGAAGCTCTAATTGCGCGGAATTAGAGACTATACCGACATGGTCTATATATGCTTTGAAACAGTACAAACATATTGAAAACAAACAACGGGTCTAACATCAGGCAAAATGAAAAAAAGAAGAAATATTATTAATTACATACATAAGGAAACAATAAACCTAAAAATGTTGTTTGAAACTCGCTAGGTCACCAGTCAACTGCCCGTAAGGAATTCAATACAAAGTTCTAGAAAATATATTTCAACGTCTCCTTTTTTTTCGATTGCCGCGCTCAAGTGACTTTCCTACATGCTCCCTGGTCCGACCGACCGACCGACCGTCCGGTGTTCGTTCGTCCTACATCCGGGCTATTTCTGTTGACCGAGTCCCGTCATTGTGTCTGCACTTCCTGGTCTCTTATGCATGAAGCACGAAAAAATTGGGCTACTATGTGATAAAATGTCAACATAGCTCTATGTTTAACACAGATGTACATTTAAAATATAATTTTACGTTAATCGTTCTTCCTCAGGAATGTCAATACGTTTTATAACTAGAAAGGCCAATATTTGCTTTGGAGCAAATACAGCGATGGCTTCACCACATTTTACGACATGGCAGGGAAAGAATGAGAAACACAAGGGAAAACAATGCTTTACATTGATATAACTATAATATGAAGTAACATACAACTAAGACTACAACAGTTGGCTAGCTATTCCCTACATTATTGGTTAGGATTTTTAATTGCATAATGCAAACTGTTGATTTTCAAAAAAAAACGTTCATGCCCCGCATTCCAATGCTGGAGCAGGAAAGCTTGAAATACCTACCAAAACACTTGAATACAGACATACTGTCAGTATGGAAATGGTCTGTGCAGGTGTTAATCAAGTTAAATCCCAACAGCCAATCAGCAAGAAATGCTCTGTGCAGGTGGAAATGGTCTGTGCAGGTGTTAATCAAGTTAAATCCCAACAGCCAATCAGCAAGAAGAAGAGAGGAAAGCTGCATGCCTATTGGTTGATGCCCTGCATCCATTGTGATGACCCATGCCAAATGTGGTTAACACTGCCCACTGACACAGTAATACATTTGCTATAATACAGCCAAAAAACTCAAATAAAACCATTCTAAAAGCCTGTATCAACAAAAATTTAAAAAACGGCTAAGGGTATTTGCCCACTGTACCGCCATACCAAATTTCAGATCCTTAGGCCCCAAAATGAAGAAGCTGAATGGCAGGAGAAGAAGAAGGAGGAGAAGAAACATCAGAGAAACAATATGGTTCATTTCGTGGTCTGGTGAAGCC
>NW_017804017.1:0-8490 GCF_001625305.1 Branchiostoma belcheri | reverse complement strand
CGACTGTACAAATCCAGTCTTTTCAAGGAATGAGCAATGAGTTGTGTTGGAAATTACAGTTTAAGCTTACTTCATAATGACTTCTACCAACACAGATGAACTTTCAAGATAACCTTCATGATTATGTAGATTTCATAATGAAGGCAACTTTTTTGTCAAGCCTTTTTATTCACTCGCTCACATCAGTTTTGGGGTTTCCAGACGATGTCATCCATATAATCAAATCAACATGGCCTTATCCAACAATACTAGCAATAGACAAACACTCCGATGTCACCGCGCTTTGTTATAACATATCTGTTGTAACCTCTACACCTAGAATATGCCTTTTTGGTCTAGTGGGCCACACAAGGCAAGTTTTGCGGTATGACTAAATACTTCAACCGACCTCAACCTACCGCTTCATGGTCGAATATGGGGTGTACATGGGATACGACGTGTGGCGTCGTGTGGTGTAGTGGTACATCACTGGACTATGCCGGTATTTCACTGCATGTTATCTAATTAAGAGCAAGGATACAAGGCCAAGCACTTTAAATCTCGACAGATTTATGTCAGAAAATGGCACTTGATAATTGTTTCCCTTTTTTTTATAAAGAAACAAGGGCAAGCACTTTGAATCTCAACAACTTTACTTTACACTTTTCTCAACCTTATATATTGAAGGTATCTAAATACTGCTAATGACGAGATTGTAACTACTCTGAAGCTCTAATTGCGCGGAATTAGAGACTATACCGACATGGTCTATATATGCTTTGAAACAGTACAAACATATTGAAAACAAACAACGGGTCTAACATCAGGCAAAATGAAAAAAAGAAGAAATATTATTAATTACATACATAAGGAAACAATAAACCTAAAAATGTTGTTTGAAACTCGCTAGGTCACCAGTCAACTGCCCGTAAGGAATTCAATACAAAGTTCTAGAAAATATATTTCAACGTCTCCTTTTTTCGATTGCCGCGCTCAAGTGGCTTTCCTACATGCTCCCTGGTCCGACCGACCGACCGTCCGGTGTTCGTTCGTCCTACATCCGGGCTATTTCTGTTGACCGAGTCCCGTCATTGTGTCTGCACTTCCTGGTCCCTTATGCATGAAGCACTAAAAACTGGGCTACTATGTGATGAAATGTCAACATAGCTCTATGTTTAACACAGATATACATTTAAAATATAATTTTACGTTAATCGTTCTTCCTCAGGAATGTCAATACGTTTTATAAATACTCCTTTTAAAGGCTAGCTTTCATGGTCACTCCAATGGCTCGATGGGTGGCGTGGTTGGATGGCAATGGCGGTGTCTACACGTAGTGAGTTCGATCCCCGCTGGGAACCTTTTTTTTAAATTTTCTTTTTAACAGACGCTGTTTTGCTTTTAACACTCAAAAACTAATTATTCAAGTCTCGACATATGTTTTTTTTTAATTTTCTTTTTAACATCCGCTGTTTTGCTTTTTAACATTCAAAAACTAGTTGTTAACGTTACTAGTTGTTATTACTGTTCTTTCCATTATATGGGCAAGCTTAAGCGACGGTCACAACTCGCCGTACGTGCTTCTGCGTGCTGTCTACGTGCAAAAACGTGGGCAAACGTACGGCTTTCCGTGCGTGGTGAGTACCGCCTCCGCACGGAATCCTACGGATTTGGGAGCACGCAGACACGCCGTAGAACCTTAAGTGCATGTAATACTTTTTCTACGTGCGGTCTGCGGATTTACCACACGTGCGTGCGAGTACGTGCGACGCGCGTGCCCCGTACAGCCTATGAGCGTGCAACGTACGGACTCCGTGAGTCTAACATCACTATTCTCACGTGCAATTGCTGTACGGACAGCGCACGAAGCACGTCAGTGCCACGCACGGTGCTTGCGTCATCCGTGCTTACTCCTCACTTCCCAGTTGACCTGCTCAATGACCACGCAGAACACACGTGCACCATACTAGGTGCTCCGCACGTGCAACGCACGCGCAACGCACCTTATTTCTACAGTATATAAAGACGACTTGACGGGCGACTGCCAACTCGTCTCCAAGATGCCCAGGAAGGCTCAGAAGAAGTCTACCAGACAAGATCCAAAGAAACGGGCCGCGGAAGACACCAGGGCGGCTAGTGATGATGAAGTTAACAGGAGGTGCACGCACTTACAACGTGCGAGTGAGTAAGGAAATCGTGCGCACGCTGCACGTGTAGGTACGGCCTGTACGCGGCAACGTGGCAATCGCACAGAGATCGTACGTTGTAAGCACGTACAACTCACTTACCACTTGCGCAACGTACGATGCACGCAACCGCTGACGGCCAGGCGTGTCGTGCAGACCACGTACGTACACCTTGCGAGTGACGTACTCCCTCGGCCGGCCACCCTACGTTTGCAGAAAAAACGTAGCAGACGTAGCCACGACAAAAACGTACGGACAAAAAGCACGCACGGCGAGTTGTGACCGAGGCTTTAGTGTTGCCTGATATTGCATTCTTGGGGATTAACATTCTCGCTATGGGTAATATATTACATGTAGTATGGTCATTGACAAGCTGTCAATATAAAAAAAAACATGCACAATTGAAATCAATTGCTCCTAACATCACATAAGAAATCTTTGTATTTCAGATTTGATAATTAAGAATCTAATTTCCTCACTTAAAAATGACTTGAACTAGCTCCTAATGAGCATCAATTCTGGTTATCTTTTCCTAAAATATCTACATGCCAATAGTGACAATCCCAATGTACATGTGTATGTAGTATAGCATAGCTAGATTTCAATCAAAGACTTTATCATCACTTTATAAAAAAACATATTTTTTTGCATACGATTTTGTTGTGCAAAAATACAACGGCGGCAATCGACAGCTTTTTATAAAAGCACTTGTTTAATTCAATGATAAATAACGTATGTCTGTGGATTAGGCGTTGATCACAACTTTATGTATCTATATCTCTATGATGTTAACCATTATCTAAAGTACCTACCAACATCAAACAATGCAAATTTGTCGAGCCCTCCTTGCTTTAAATGTTAACAAAATGACTTTCTTTTCATTTCTTCTCATTCTCTTTTACTCTTTTAGAAACTTTATTTTAAAATACCACATTGCAGACAAAAGTCAGTATCTACAATTCTTTGTGCTCGTTTAAAATACACAATGTAGTACATTTTAAAACTCTTAGCTTAAGATAGACTGGATGCAAGCTAAGTACAGGGTAAAAATCAGAAATGGAGATTCCAACATACAGAAAGTTTGTTTATAGTTCAGAGTTTACTGTCCCTTGTTGAGAAGGTTTAAGGTATAGAATGAGAGAGTTTTTTAGTCTGTTGGTCCGACTAAGAGGTATGAATGAATGAATGAATGAATGGTTTATTAGATCAACATCAACATGATCCTTAAAAAGTACATCGCAGCCAAATAAAGTGGCTGAATTACGTACTTTTTTACATCAAGAGATAAGGCTATATATACAAATTGGCATTTGGTACAAATAATAATATTAACATATAGTAATAATGTTCTAAATGTGTAGAGGTTACTGTTCGTTTAGTAGTTTTATCATGTACGGAATTGGATTGTTCTTGTATCTGTTTGTTCGTGCTATGAATGTGAACAGAAGGTGTTTATTTCTAGTGTCTCTAGAGCTGACATCGCCACGGGAAGGAGGAAACCAGTTTCTGAATGTGTTTTACTTGAGTTTCTGCTTGTTGCGAGTGTTCCGACCAGATATTTCCCCTCGACCTCGGGATCCAGTCTCTGAATGTAGACTCCATCATAGACACAACTGCTCCCTTCTGCCCACCAGTGATGTCCCCAGTGATGTCAGCCCAAGGTGCTGAAGGTCGTTCGCATAACCAGTGTAAGCGTTACCAAGTTCGATCCTGTAGGCACGTTTTTGGACGCGTTCCAGCTTCACTTTTTGGTCTTAAGTGAGGCCAGGTGACCATACCGGGATAGCGTATTCCAGTATGGGTCGGATGTATCCAGTGTAGATTGATATCAAGTCTTTGCGATTGTGGGATAAGTTGTACCTTTTGAGTACCAAAAGTAAGTCTTTTGAGGAGAAACAGTTTCTTTGAGGCTCTTCATAATATCTGTTTGACTTGAGAGTCCCAATGCAGGTTATTCTGAATGTGCAGACCGAGGATTTTTAGACTCGTTCTACAATCAGTGGTGTGTTGTTGATTTGCAATGGTGGCAGAGGTGATGGGTTCCGGCAGAAAGTGATGTGCATGGCAAGACATTTCGATCCATTCAGGAGCATATGGTTACGGTTTGACCATTGGTATAACTGGTCTAAGTCAGACTGAAGTGTAGAAGGTTGCTGAAATTGTCTTGTTTGTAGTATGTTCATGTCGTCGACATATTTCCACACAGGAGTCACAGTGTCGGAAGCGGCGTCATGTATGAGTACCAGGAATAATATTGGACCTACAAGAGTGCCCTGTGCAACTCCATATGACAGATACTAGATACTCCCACTCAGAAATGGATCCGCTGTATCGCACACGCTCTTTCCGGTCGGAGATAAAGTTGGCCAGCCACGGAACCAACTCAGGTCGCAAACCCATGTTTAACAGTTTAGTGATAACAGTGTGGTGGTGGACTCTATCAAAAGCCTTGGTGAAATCTGTGGCTACAAGGGTACATATAGTGGATGGTTTGTCCGTTCCCTGGAAAAGGCTGTCCACCAGGCTTACGAGTGCGTGTGCAGTAGACCGTCCTTTGAGACTGCCAAATTGTCTGGTGTCAAACTTGACGTCTTGCAGGATCCAAGGTAAAGCAAAGTGTTCCGCCTTAGTCGGTCGTAGTTGGTCGATACTGGCTAGTTGGGCGTTGGGTACTGGAACCACAGGGTTGGTAACTAGTGGGGCGCGGGCAGGAATGCTGGCAGTTGGATCAAGTCCAGTACAGAAAGTGCTTGGGAGACTTCTGCGATGTTTGAGTTTATGGCGTTTGCAATAGAGGAGTTGTCTTCAGTAGCGATCCTTGCATGGGACTGAGATCTTACTGTCAGGTTTTCTTACGTTGGTCATGTTCATGATTTCTTGATGCCACTGTTTCGGTTGGCTGTTTTGAGAGAAGCGACTCAGTCTGTGCAGTAGGACTATTTATCTCTGGCAAGTGCTCTTTGCGTTAGGGTCTCAGGCGTATCAGCCGCTCAATCTGTGGTGTCGGAATTGACTTCGATATGCAACGACGTAAGTATCGTTTTCGTAGTTTATTATCGTAATTTTTTTACGTTCTTTGGTATTTATTACTCAGCCGGGGATGGAACTCAAGGAATGCAAGGAAAGCACTCACTTGACCATCACACTGGATTGATTCATTATTTAAGTTTGAGATATCCTCTACATGATGTAATTAATTCGCATTTCGAAATGGTTTCTGGAAAATGTCACCTGAATATTTACTAGATTTCATAAGATTTTTATTACTCTTAAAATGGATTTTAAAACAAAATGGATTTAGCATGCTACACAAGTATGAATTTTGTCTTAAAGGAGTGAGTTTAAGTGGTTACTTATTGGTTAGGTCGTAATGTTTGTGATAGTTTTACATTTTACCGACTTTTTGTACGTGTAATCAGTTTTGTCTTTTACGTTGTACGTATTTTCATAGTTGTGAAAAAGACGACCATCAAAGAAAAGTGTATTTAAACAAGTGCTTTTTTTTTAAAAGCTGGCCTTTCGCTTAGTAAGGTGTGATACAGTATCATGTACAGCTAATATTAAAAAAATAAAACAAGAATGACAAACGAAGTAGAATTCATTCTATTACATACAAGTTTATTCAAATGGAAAGTACATGTACAGTGGAGCAAGGACATTAGACAGAAAATATCCTTGAGTGAGTCTATGGTCGGGTAGGACGTCCGTCCTGTATGGAAAACTGTGCAAATTATACCTACAGGCTCCGATCGAACTGAAACGGCTAACATATAGAACACCCGACTTAACTTCATACAGCTTGCAGCACAAAACTTTGCATACAAAAACCATCCATACCTATATTTTCATACCTACATTCTATATTTAAAGAAAATAGTTTCTCACTTTCGGGCGGGACCCCTACGTGTCCCCGCGGGACATCCCGCGGCTATTGGGCTATTCTTGGGCCCGGCGGGGCCCCGAGAAGAATTGAATTCTGAGTTAAATTCTACCCGGGCCCCGCTGACAAAAAGACGCCATGACCTCACCGTGAGAACACCGAGAGGTATCCCTCCGGTTGCCGGCAGTCCACCGGGACACATTTGTTAAGTCACAGACCAGATAAACAGAATAAAGGTAATACTATGTACTTCGTAAACCCGGATAAAATGTGTGACGTCACAGATCAAATGATCACAACAAAAGCGTAAATTCTGCATTACGTTTAGATCAGTACAAGACATCATCAGAGAATCTGCCGGGTGCCTGCGGCGACCGACCAAAGAGGGTGAAACTTTTTTAACAATATGTTACTGAAGGAAACTTTTAATTGTGACGACGACAGCCGTTGCCCGCCCGACGTCTGAGCCCGACCGGGACCGGCCGGGGCTATATCCCCGATGAGCACCGGCACAATTGGGACCGAAGCTTAAGCAATGTTCAAGTCTTATAACAAACTTTACATAAACTTTATCATTTCACTCTACACTATAGTATGGAGTAAAATATTGTTTTACCTCAGTCATGATTCTCCTTCTCCTGCCATTTCTTTAAATTGATTTTAAAATTCCTTCATTTTTGGGCTTTTCTCCCTTTTTTTTCATACAAGCTCTTATAATCGTCTTATTTTCTTGCTGTTTCAATGGAAACTATACTGCGTGGCATGTGTGCAGTTGCGTTTCGTCTTTCTCATAGGTTCTTGAGTTAATTGAATTATCTGCATCAGCTCCACCTCCAGTGACGAATCATAGAAATCTTTTCAAATACCCCTCGAATTTCAAACGCTGAAGCGATTGGTTAGGAATTTATAGATAGGGTTGACTCAAACACGTGACAATGTTACACGAAGAACTAGGATATGAAAGACCTTTAGGCATATCAGGTCAGGAATATCATGCTTTCTTTTAATTCTACCGATACTTTTGTAGCAGCGTCCAGTGGCGCCTGTAGGTAAGATGCACCGTTCAGTTTAGTAATACTACTAAAGACAAATTCTGCAATGGTGCATAAAGAGCATACTTTCGTACGTATTTGGGGGGGTTTCTAGAATTCTCATAATTTTATTGTATCTCTATTGAATTAATGTTACATAACCCATTGTTACACGTTCCAAGTTAATGTTACATATGACTGTAAGAAAGGCATACTCTGTCCCTTACTTTAGCGACAGGGCAGTCAGAACAACACGTCAGAGTGTGTTAAACCGAATGCATGTACCAATGGTCTTTACAAGAGATCGATAGCGTATTTAGGTGCAATGACATTAAATAATTTACCACAAAATGTAAGAAAAGCACCCCCAATGACAATATTAAACAATATGTTGCAATAATCCACTACGGAATCGATTATGACTGGACATATGATACAGACGATGCTGTGAGTTTTCAAAGTACTGTTCTTTGAATACCATGTTAATTTTGTATTTATGCGCAAATGCAATCCCTGAAGAGACTTGTGTAGTTTTCAAACTAGTAATATATAACTGTTTAGGGAAGGGACAGGCTGTCGTTCCAAAGGATTCCGATAAGTGCGCATATTTCGCTGTACACCGACTCCTCGTGCTGCGCGGACTTCTCGTCAAGAACGCAAAGACGCCTCGCGACCGGCGTTGCTAGGTGACGTCATCAGCTAGGCCCAGGAGTAGTTCCTGACGTACAAGCGGCGACCTCTGACCTCTGGATGGCTGCTGTGCTTGAGAGGCCGGGCGAACGCGTCCACACCTCACTCCCGCCATATCTTCAGCGTATATTACTGAAAGAAATTTCTCAAACACGGCATTGTGGTTCAATGAAGACATGCTGTCTATCCTCATGTTTCTTCTCCTCCTCCTCCTTCTCCTCCCTCTTTTTCTCCTGCCATTTCTTTAAATGGATTCGATTTCTTCATTTTGGGGCTAAATGACCTAACATTCAGTATGGAAGCAGGGTGGACAAATTGCTACAGGCGTTTTTTTTATACAGGCTTTAAGAATCGTCCTATTTTCGGGGGGGGGGATTTTCCGACAAAAGCTGTTCACAATGCTGGGTGACTCATAAGTACATGTATGGTATGCGAATCAAGAACCAATAGTCATGCTGCTTACCTTCATTCCCGTTATTTATTCGCTATTGGAATTTACTATAAGCTAATTCATAGTCTATAGATAGGCATGATTCCTCGTGCATCTAAACATGGCTCAATCGGCCTTGAAGTTTTCTAATCACAAAGTGCTATGTCAATAAAATAAAAATTTTCCTTTTTTCCCTTTTGCCCTTTTTATTGCTATTTTTAAATACAGGCGTTTTATTCAATTCTTTTGCTAAGAACTGTCCAGCCTTAAGTCCCTCCGCCCGCTCCAGTGACA
>NW_017804016.1:77056-85435 GCF_001625305.1 Branchiostoma belcheri | reverse complement strand
AGCAGCCACCAGCTAACTTTTAGCTTAAGTTTATGCTTTTGCCACTACGCGTCACTAGATAGCCTATAGCGGTGTGGTGATAAAGTTCACTACAATAACTTTAGCTAAAGAGACTAAGCGAGAAAATTCTATTATAGGTATAGTGATAACGTTTACCACAGCATCTCTAATTAATTAATATAAAGATTTCATACTGTTCATGTATAATGAAAAGTTCACAAAGTGTAGATAGAAGAAAGCCTATGCTATTGATGTACGGTGATAAAGTTTTCTACCCTGTCTCTAACTATAGATGGAGAGCCTTTCCAGTTGTTGGTTTGATACTTGGTATGCTGATTAAGGTTAGTTAACTGAAGAAGATTTGCTATTACGAATCCTGTCAAAATCTAGCCTCCTTAGCTGTGCCACCAAAAGACCCCAGGTACAAATAGAAGTGATATGACAGAAGAAAAAAAACGCAATATGAAGGCTGCCTCAAAAGCCCAGTTGTAGAACCTGCTAAGAAGGCTAGTCATGATAAGGGGTAAGCTTATAAGAATTGTACATCGTTTCTGTATGTTTAGCTGTCGTCCTGGTGGAAGGAGAACGCTCTAGGCTTTTGTGTCAGCAATGCCAGCCTTATTCATCTTTCCCCAACTCTGGAACGCGTCGTTGTCCAGTCCTGACAGAGAAAAGAGAATCCACTAATCAAAACGGTGCCGCAACTCACAGACCCATAATAAGGCCAGGCAGACTTACTGTAACAGTTAGATAGTATTCACGGAGCGCTAGTTTCAGCATTTCTAGTGCTAGAATAGAAATCATATTTCCTCTGACTAGTGGGTAGTTGTATTATATGTGGCATTGTATTATATAACGCCTTTTACATATACCGTCTAAAGCAGAAAATGGTTTGCAAGATGCTACTTCAGTGTCTACTTTTGTTTCTTGGATTGAACATATAGATGCACAACAACTGATTCCATTTCTACTATATTGATTACAAGTTGGTATCAAATATTAACGTGTCACTAAGTGATAGAACAAAACTACAGGGACTTACAGCCAGTGTCGTTATCACGCTTCTTCCTCCCTAATGCCAGGCCGCCCCGTTTCTTCAACAGAACCACGGCCGCGATCAGAAGCACCATGATCCCGGCAACTCCAACAGCCGCTCCCACCGCGGTACCCAGCGGCACTCCGGCTGGTCCTGTGGAACATGAGGAACCATTCTAATGTCTTGATTATATTCTAAAGTTTGCTTTGATCTTCAGTTTGCCATTTTTCTCACCATTAAGAAACTAGAGGCAAAGGTGTGCTGTGTGTGACCTTTGTCTATTGATGTTTGATGGTGAAAAAAATGGCAAGATGAAGCTCAAAGCAAACTTTACATACAAAGTTCATTGTCGGCACCAAACTAAACGTGGTCCGCTGACTTTAAAGACGGATTAGGACAGTCACAACTAAGGCTTTATTCTAAACGGGTAAAATTCAACGGGCCGGATTTAATCAAGGAGGCACGACGGTTCTTAATGCACGTTGCGCGGCCAAAGGATACTGGTATTTGCTATTTAACCTCGTAAGTAGTTGATTTTAGTTCAGATTCATCTGTTTACACCGTTTTGTCCTTCTACTCTGCAGGAGTCTTAATTATGCGGCCCGAGCGGTAAAAGCGCACCTAGTGGTTTACCGTTCTTACCGTAAACTGCTCCGCAAAATACTTACTTAAATACTTGAAGGAGGAGATTTGAGAAAACGTGATATAATGGCAGTACGTACCTGTTTTACAGGTATTTCCGTCGAGCTGAAGGCTATCAGGACACGCACACGTGTGACCAGCCGGCGTGTTGAGGCAGAAATGACTACATCCACCGTTGTTTATACCACAAGGACTTGTTCCTGTTAGAGATTTAGCCAGATATGATTCGTTACTGCAGTAAAATGCGAGAGTACAGTGGAACTGTCAACCTAACAACGAACCTACTGCACCGGCGATCTCGTTGCGTTTATCTCGCTGCTAATGCCAAGTGAACAGGAGAAAATTAACAACCAAATACATTGCTGAATTCTGTGACTTAAATAAAACAGCGGCGGGCTTGACATAAGATAAAGTCTGGAAAGAGAGAGAAAGAAAGAGATAGACTAGAGAAAGAGAGAGAAAGAGAGAGAGAGAAAGAGACGAGAGAGAGAGCGAGAGACAGAGAGAGAGACAGAGACAGAGGGGGGTAGTTTCTCACGCATAGTCATACAAATCATGCGTTACCTGGCTGTTTGTCTTTGTCAATCAGCTTAAAATACCAAAGGGTATCCAATGGGTGTGAGCTATGGTCATAGACTACTGTTGGGTTCCTGCCTGTGTCCTTCTCTGCACTCATAATGGAATCTGCAAATGACATGTATTGTTTGACTGGTTATATTCATCAATATTTACAAACTGTATTAAATATTTTAGTGCAGTTGTAGAAATAGTGACATTACTGAAATTATCAATACATTACCGCACTGATAAATTATAAGAAACTAGAAAGGCCAATATTTGCTTTGGAGCAAATACAGCGATGGGTTCACCACATTTTACGACATGGCAGGGAAAGAATGAGAAACACAAGGGAAAACAATGATTTACATTGATATAACTATAATATGAAGTAACATACAACTAAAACAACAGTTGGATAGCTATTCCCTACTTTATTGGTTAGGATTTTTAATTGCATAATGCAAACTGTTGATTTTCAACAAAAAAAAAACGTTCATGCCCCGCATTCCAATGCTGGAGCAGAAAAGCTTGAAATACCTACCAAAACACTTGAATAAAGACATACTGTCAGTATGGAAATGCTCTGTGCAGGTGTTAATCAAGTTAAATCCCAACAGCCAATCAGCAAGAAATGCTCTGTGCAGGTGGAAATGCTCTGTGCAGGTGTTAATCAAGTTAAATCCCAACAGCCAATCAGCAAGAAGTATAGAGGAAAGCTGCATGCCTATTGGTTGATGCCCTGCATTCCATTGTGATGACTCATGCCCAGACGTGGTAAACACGGCACACTAACACAGTAATGCATTTGCTATAACACAGCCAAAAACTAAATAAAACCATTCTAAAAGCCTGTATCACAAAATTTAAAAAACGCCTAGGAGTATTTGCCCACTGTACCTCCATACCAAATTTCAGGACCTTAGGCCCTAAAATGAAGAAGCTGAATCCGTTTAAACTAGAAAGGCCAACATTCGCTTCGGAGCAAATGTAGGAATTTCACTCCATACCCTTCCCCAAACAAAAATGAGAGATTCTAAATAAATCATACTGCAATTATACAAGGACAAGCTGTTTGAATCTCGACAGGTATTTACAAAACTGGCACTTGGCAATTATCTCCCTTTTTTTTTACAAAGATACAACGACACGCACTTAAAATCTCGACAGCTTTACTTTACACTTTTGATGAGATTGTAACTACTACTAACGGAAGCAAAATTTTCACGGCCTGAGAAAATGGACATGTTCACGGAACTATATATTCACGGTGGTGACAGTTGCAGGAAAAAGAAAGCCCAGGAATTATTTCCTAACTGTAATGATAAGTTCACAATACAGAGGTGACAGTGAAAACCGTGAACATTGACCCCCGCTTGCGTTGCGGTACAGTGAAAAAAAATCGGGAATTACAGCAATCAATTTACTGAGTATGTTTGCTTAGTTTCCAGATGTTTTGTACTTGTAGTTTTTAAATGAACGAAAACCGATTGCGCGCACAGATGTTAACTTTTGTGACAACATCAAAGTGATTTTGGTTTGTATGTTGAAAAATACAAAAGACTAACATTCGAAGTTATTGAAATTCTTGAGTAAGAACAATCAGGTTTGGAATGTTAAAAGCAAAGCAATGGATATTAAAACGAAAATGTCAAAATTAAATGTTGAAATTGTTAAAATGTAAAATGGTTAAAATGGTTAAAATTGTTGAAATTGTTAAAAATGTTAAAATTGTTAAAAATTGTAAAAAGGGTAATTAAAAATATCCAGTGTACCGGGGTTCGAACTCGTAATGTCTGGACTTGCAGCCCTGCGCGTTACCAACCGAGCTATCTGGACACGTTTCCATTACTCTCTGCATTGTATGTCATATAAAGTGAACAACATGGCGGTAACGATCGCTTCAAGTACTAGTAAGGGACTTTCTAGGAGATTTCCTTCTTTATCAGGTTCGCTTTTGAACCACCGGTACCTTGATGTAACGTAACTATCAATCCGGCTAGCAGAAGCCGCCGCTCCCTGTCCAATCTTTGAAAACTGTCGGGGCGTGCGCCGACGATACACATTACGTACGGTTGTTTACAGTACTCGCGGGGCGCAGGTCATTGACCTCCCGCTTGCGTTGTTCCAACAGAGAAGAGCAAAATATCTGCCAGTTTTTGCGTCAGATTTTCAGTGTTTGTTAAAATCATATACAGGCATCCATGCAGCTATAATTCTTCCAACTAGTTCGTAGTTAGGTGAAATGTTTATAGGAATCACACGAATCGGTATCCAATATCAGAGTATCATGGCCCACGGCCGAGACCGCGTGGACCAGCCGCGCTGATAATCCCCCTATTGTACGTGAAAATGGTAGTAAATAAATTAATTAGCCAACAGCCAATCAACAGCCACATCTGCAAACATGACCACACCTGCTTGTATGCCCATATTTGGGCCTTCCCCCGAATTCCTTTCTTATTACGTCACGCGCGTACGCCCCCACAGTACTTTCCTATGGGGACCACTAAAAAGCAAATAAAACGATTGTAAAAGCTTGTATCAAAAAAATTTAAAAACGCCTAAGGGTATTTACCCACTCTACCTCTATACGAAATTACAGGTAATTTCGCCCAAAAATGAAGGAGTTGAATCAATTTAAAGAAGTGGCAGGAGGAGAAGGAGGAGGAGGAGAAGAAACATCAGAAAAAGCAATATGGGTTCACCACCACTTCGTGGTGTGGTGAACCCATAATAAAAGGCCATACATATAAACTGAAATGACGACGAACGCTTAGAAAGTTAATACTGAGCTTTTTTTGACATTCTAGTTCTATCACTTTTATACGAATATTGACTAACTCATTCCCCAGGTCTGTCCAGAAGATCCTGTCCTCTGACACATCGATGCCGAATGGAGGGAGTGCTAATGCGTCCTCCACAAGCAACTTCCGGTCTTTTCCATCTGTGGTTATAGATTCGATCCTCTTCATCCCAGAGTCTGTCCAAAACAGCCGCTGCTGTGTCACATCTGTAAAAATTAACGGCTATAATTTAGCCATGTACACTCAGCCATGTTTTTCTGTCTACGTTTTCTGTTTACGTTTAAATTAATACCACTATCATTTTACAAATGGATATTCATTTACTGTTATTTGGCATTTAAAGGGGTAAAGTTAGTAGGCATAAGTAGTCAGGCGACATTTTATATAATTATGCACATGTAGTATGCCAACTCCTTCAGGGGCTACAAAATATTTGTTGCGTCGTTTCCCTTTTACAATTTACAAAAAAAATTCTCTATTTTAGCAAGAAGTGTATGTATTTTTTTATAGAGGGACCTTTATATCGCTCTGATATTTACAATTACAGTTACTGATTAAGACATTGACAAGTTTCTCTTTAAAATCGACAAAGATTACGATTCAACAATGTATTAAAACATGCAGTATTTAGAAGGATCTAAAGTGCGGTACGTTAAAATCAAATACCAAAGATAAAATTTGCAAAAAAAAACATGTATATAATTATTAAAAAGCTGAGTATGTTTCAAGGGTAATACCTAAGGTAATGTCGGCAGGCCATTCTAGATCAGAGCTGACCAGAACTTTCCTCTCCTTCCCATCCAGAGTGATTCGTTCAATTTTGCCATCTTCAAAGTCATTTACAAACAGGTACCTGCAGGAAATAACAAAAAGCGTCACAGGCGACAGAACGGGTTTGTTTGTTACTTTGTAACAGGTCAATATTTCAACAAATATATCACGTACAGATTTCTCTTAGAATTCAACTTCTATGACGTTTGTTTTATGATATCAGTATCACTGCCCCTAGGCATACCATGCCCATGCATTCCCTGCACGTTTTGTTATTTTTTTAGTAAACATTTTGTACGTACCAGAAAAGGGCACGCCACGGCAGCCCGTTGGTCAACAAGTAACAGATAACACGTAACAAGGTGAGTTTTCCTTTTCAAGAAAAAAAATACAAACTATTTCTCGCCGGGCGCATTAATAGTATGCAGCCATAGACTCAGATAGATTAAGATTTTTTTTTTTAAATTACCGTTTGTTATCTTTTTTAAAATGATTTCTGCTTCTTACAGCTACATATTGAATTGTGCCAAAATATACTTTTTTTTACAATTATTATTGTTTCAATTATTTACAATACCCTTCTCCTGAATTAAGTGCCTCTTTGAGTATCTTAGTACTTGTTGGAAACGCATTTTCTTGGACTAAAAAAAGGACAAAATAAAATTGGGTCTTGATACGATATCTGAGAGTTTCTGTTAGATTCATCTGAATGCTCTGGTGACAAAAATAGTCTACAAATGTTTTGGGGACTTTACGTCACATCAGCAATGATAAAAAGACAAGTGTATCAGAGAGTCGCGTCTTTAAACACTTCATGGTGGAAACTTAATGTGCCATACCTGTCTTAATAAACTGTGTTTTAACTAAAAAGAACAAGGGTTGTGTGGCGTACGGGCAGAGTGCTCGACCGGGGTACCGGGTGCGAGTTCTGATATGCTACTGATCTCGTGCCCTTGGGAAATGACCTTTACACCACTTTCCTCACCTCGCTCATGTGGAAATGAGTATTGTACTGTCCCCTGTGTTGGTGGTAGCATTAATATAAGTGAAAAAAAAACTTGAGTGTGCCTTCAACACATCTTATGGTTACATATTGTAATAAAAATACGGCTGCAGACGCATGCATGGTGCTACTCGAATATGCATATTTTTAGCCTAATTGTGTGTTAACATAATATTTTTACCCCTTAATAGGATCAACTGCCAATCCTCTGGGCCTGTTCAGGTCTTCACTCAGAAAAGTTCGCCGATAGGATCCATCAAGTTTAGACATCTCAATCACACTTCTCCCCATACCCGTCCAAAACAGATTATCTCCTATCCAATCAACTGCCAAGAAATCCGGAGTGACGAGATCATCATCCACAACAACCTCCCTAATAGAGAAGTAAATGTGCACAATATGAGCAATGTAAGAACTCTGAAATTGCTGTGCAGAGTGTTTTCCCTGCTAAATAATGTTATTCATTCAATCGTTATCATGCGGGTCTTATATTGTATATTTGTAAACTGGCAACGTCCTAAACCAAGTTTTTTTGGGAAATTACGTACCACATGCGAAAAAAAAATGATAAAAGGATTCTGTGAAACACAATTAGACTTTTTTTAACAGATGTTGTTGTTTTCGCCATGAGATATTACAATAGACAGTAAAGACAAAGTAAAACATCTAGTTGAAAAGAGGAATATGGCAATAGGTTAAAAGAAACATGTATTGTATACTAATAACCAGAAATTTACCTTTGCCGTGTATTGTTCAGATATGTTCTGTAGATGGCGTTGCTTTTCAGTTCTCTAAAGAACAGCATTTGTTTTTTCCAGTGAAAGGCCAAGCTTAAAACGTTTCTCATGCCGGGTATCTGGACGTATTCTGGAGTAGCCGAACTGTCTAAAAACAACTTTCTAATATCCCGTTCTGTCGTGTACAGCAGATAAGGTCTCCTTTCGTCATCTAAAGAAATATACAGTTATGTATAACAACGCTTTTACTGCAAAAAAGTATGATTAGCATTTTAATAAAAAAAATAAAGAAAAAAAAAATAAAGAAAAAAATGATAAAAAAGATAATTGTAAATATCCATTGAATTAAATGAACTTAAAAATCGCAATGGGTCAAAATATTCTAGAATCATGCTACACTTTCTCTTTTAATTAATGCTTATTGTTTAAATGAAATATATTGAAACATATATTTCTACTTAAATTAGGAGATGGTAATTTAAGAAAAGCACGGCACAACTAAAAATTTGCTAGGTACAAACTATATGTTATATAATATGTATATTATAACAGATACAAAAGAACACATAAGAAAAAAATTCCATGAAAATAACTCAAAGTAAACAGTTGTGTTTTCTTAAAAAAGAACATGGAGTTGATACAGCTCGGCGACTTTTCAGGCACCTTCGAGCAAGATACACAATTGTAAGCATTTGTGGCAATTATAGATATTTAGCAACATCAGGGCTGGGACAAAAAACATAGGATTTTTCTGGGACAAAAGAAAATGAATGCCAGCCCTTCTTTGGTTTATCAGGCAGACGTCCAGGCTTTTAGATCCGGAAA